>NW_019214482.1:0-144833 GCF_002532875.2 Varroa jacobsoni
AATTTTAATGTTTTTAACATTAATAAAACTTTATTAGAATTGGCATTGGCTATAAAACTAACAAAATGTTCGCCTGTAATATCAGTACTCAATAAACAAGGCGAACTGGAACTTTTATCCTGACAAGTTCTCGTATTAGTTTTCCGTTCAGATATTTGTACACATTATTTATACAGAGTGTACAGAATATGACCTTCAGCTTTGGTGAACGATAAATACGAATGTCCCATGAACAGATGTGTAACCTTGGCTATGTGGTTAACAATGTCATACCGCAAATAATAATGGTAGTAATTTCAATAATATGGACGAGGGGTTAAGTCAAATAGGTGTACATGTATATGCATAGGGGGAAATTAGAAGTAATTTTATCATCGCGACGGTTGTCAGGATCTTCCTTACGATTGGGCAGTGACGTTACATAGAAGGTTGCAAGTAGTTAGTCAATATATAATATCAATGACGACCACTGTGCTAGTTTTGATTAAAAATTCGACTAAACGTTGCTTCTCCTATGATCCGAATGAAATCACTATTGCTTTTAAGTCGTACACAATGTGATTGGGGATATACCGACATACTAAGTCAGGCGTAGTATTAACAATGAATGTAACTGCGGCATCTTTCAAAAAAAATAGGCGAAAACCTTTATACATAATAAAATAGAGGATTTTCAGAGGCATTTTCAAGTTTTAAAGAAAAAAAAAGTCATATGAAGCTTCAATTTGCGTGTTTTCATTTGTTTAATCTTTTAGTTTGTGCTGAATAAAGGACATCTGTCTCTGTAATAGATACATAGAAACATCAGCGGGCGTAAATATTAGCCGACATATTTTAGAAGCATGCATTGTTTTGAGGTTATTTTTATGGATATGTGGTCTACGCTGCGTCAGCATAGTAGAAGCACTAACATCTGGTATAAGAAACAGATGTTTCTCCTATAGGAGGCTATAATCTCCTGAGAAGCGATACCCTGATCGAAGCTAACAATAACTTTGTCTTCACAAGCTAATACCCACAGCCATGCTTTAAAAAACGCATATAATTATTTTTGAATACCAGGTTTTTTCCAAACACTCTACAAATAATAACATTTTCCAATTTCACTAGTATTTTAACTATACGTTATAGGTGTAGCAGCTACGAAATAATCCGAAGATGTTCATGCGATCGTTTTTAAAAACTGCTTAAACTACTTCATTGTAATTTTTTGTTTTCGTTTGACGCATACGCCTACGCGTACGTGTATATTAAACAGACGCATTTCATTGCAGATTTATATATTTGCGTATATCTACACATATTAACAAAGCAAAAACGTGGAATCGTTTTAGCTTATTACATCACAGAATCTTTGCAAAACTCCTGGCACTTCTATGAGACTCGGATGCTCAGTATGTTCACATATTTTTGCTGCGTTCCTTCTCACTACGCATTCTCACGTATCGAGCCTTTCCCAGAAGGTGCCCCTATTAAAACATTGTAATATTTGACTGGCGTTAGGCGAGATGGTTTTTACATCAGATTTGCAGGTTGCTGATCTTCCCTTTACCCCTAACATCCCTCTCAGTGTAATCGCATATATCTTCAATGCGCACCCTTTACCCAAGACCGCATACAGTGTTTAGGTAAACACTGTACACAATTGGAAGACGAAATGGCTGGTAGTTGTGTCGTCTTAACGTCAGCTAACCATGATACCCATATCCTCCAAGACCGAGACCGGCATATCCTCCATAGTGACCACCGCCTCCACCGTAATGTCCGTGGTCGATCTTAGACCCGTACGAGAATGCCCTGCCGACAGGATGGTGTCCGTAACCGCCTTCGTAACCGCCTCCGTAATCACCCCCATAGCCGCCCCCGTAACCTTCCCCGTAATCGCCTCCATAACCTCCACCAAGGCCGAGAGAGCCACCAGCCATGGTGTAGCCGACAAAGGCCGCAAGCATAAGAGTAAGCTGAAATTTTTATAAAACGTCAACCTGAGATCATTAGCAGTTATTCAGTAGCAGTTGTAGAACGGGCAAGTGAGGGATGGCTTACTATTTTAAAGAGTTCAAAAGTGTCAATATTGCGTGAAGGGGCTAGTTGTTCTTAATCAGCGGCGAAGTACAAGGGGATGTCTGTTTTGTAAAATTAATAAATATCTAGTGGCTTCCGTGACTTGAAGGAAAATAAACGTAAACGATTCACTATGGAACATAGCGTGGAGTACACGGCATTATGTGTTTGCATGCGCTACAAGCAGCGATTTTCGAAGTCCACACAGTATGACTTCGAACAATTCTTGCTGCAGCACGGATATGGCGCAAGCCTTAGAATAACAGGCTATTTGTCGATTTTAGCTATAGGACAATTAACAAGACATCCGCTGTCAACATTAGAACATGACAATATTCCACGTATGACCCTGAAAAGATTCTATGACACAACACAACAGGCGAAATTAGCCGCGACAAATAGCTTGGTTTACAACACGATTATTCGAGCGTTTGATGTACGGGTTCACTGCTCAATATGCCCAGCGAACCCGTATGCCAAATCGATGAATATGATTTAGAGTATTGCCTAGCCTTATTGAACATTCAACGCCTGGTCAAGCAGTTTGTCTCGGCATTTGCCAGAAATTTGGTTTTTGATTAAAAAATGCGGCAGAAACTAGACAATGCGGATTACTCTTCACGGAAGCTGTAACCGAGAAGAGCTAACATTATTGCGTATACTTCTCTCAGAGCACATAACACAGGCAAATTGTCAAAGGATGTGCAATATTTTACTATAGCTGTCTGTTGTTTAATGGGCCTAAATGTTTAAATAGCTTAACTAACTGCTTACCGTTAACAGGCCAAATCTGGTAAATAATTGCATCAACTCTAAAGCTAACTAAAATTCTGAGCCGAGGGTCATCAAACAAGGTAGCGCTTGGAGACAACATTATCGTTTAGTGTCAAAAATCTCAAATCTTCCTGTTCTCGAATATGAAAACTCTGGTAGATTACATCGGACATTAGTGATCACCGTGAGTCAGGAGACTCTCAGTAAAACAATGGTTTTTTGCTTGTGCAATTATTTTGAAAACGGAGATTAGGATATGGAAAACCATAGATAAGGTGACCACACCCATAAACTTCAAACAAAGAACTAAGTTGTTTAGTCCTTTGAGCGAAACAGTGTGGACAATGCTGTCGGCATAATGAAGAATTCCTCGAAATATATGTATGACGATGTAAGGACACCATAAGAAATAAGAATTAAATTCTTTACAAGGTAGGTCCAAGACAGTTGGAAACACCTTCAGTGTATTTTAGAAACAATTGCACAACTATTACTAGCAAAAACCGGAGCACAACATTATCGTATACGACGCATGAGTGCTCCGCCCATCAGAGAAGAATCAGGCGGGAAAATGGACCTGAAGAGATCGGAAGGCGACTTCGGTAACGGTTCCGAGTATATTCCGGCGTAAGCTGACGCTCGCGCTCGCAATAGATATCACGGCATCTTACCAGATACTGCCGGAATAGGAAACAGTCAATACTGCCAGATATTTTAAGTTCCGGCAGGGCGACAGCAACAATTGGAAACGTTACTCGGAAATTGAAAACGTTACACTGTGTCTACCTAATGAGAACGTAGAAGCTCATCGCCGTACTTCAATCAAGATCGACGTTGCAGCAAAACGATCGAGTGACAGTTCTAAGATCCGTATTCTCACAACTTAAATACTCGTACTTTTGATATCGTAAAAAAGTAAGAGGTGGCCTAACGAATACTTCTATCGACGTTCTTAAACAAGTCATCGATAAGGAGATTTGGTATGGTAGTAACGATCATGTGTATACAGCTGTTGAAAAGCTCTGGGTGTAATGCTCAAACAACAAACCTGGACTCTAGCATAAATGGTGTAACCCCTATTCAAGTTTTTCCATTCGCTAAATAGCTTTGGACAATTTAGACTAATGTTTTTTTTTACTAGCGACAGTCGTATTTTGCCTAGACAGCTCTGCAATACAGTTTCAGTCTATGTTCCAGGGTGTTTATCATAGCAAATATTATATTTTTATACAAGTACGTCTAACGAAATGAACTGGTTTTGCTAAGAGTAATAGCCATGATGTTCGGCAAGTTTGATAACTTATTATTATGGAGCTAGACATCCCTGTTCACTGCAAGAGAATGAAAATAGAACTTGTACATGATCCCGTCTGCCTGTGCTTATACCAGGACGTTCAAAATGTGTTATGTGATAGGACAGACAAGTCATGCACGCTTAAACATTTTCG
This sequence comes from Varroa jacobsoni, assembly GCF_002532875.2. Lineage (NCBI taxonomy): Eukaryota > Metazoa > Arthropoda > Arachnida > Mesostigmata > Varroidae > Varroa > Varroa jacobsoni. The sequence goes on from NW_019214482.1 coordinate 4,287, forward strand.
GCCAGGAGAAACCAATTCTAGGGTTGGTTTTTACTCACCGCGTACTTCATATTGTTAATCTTTGGTTGTTCAATCCTTCTCCGATGTATTGTTAAGCATTGCCGACACTGCTCGTTATATATATATGTATAGCGTAGCCTATCTGCGTGCAAAAGTTTGACTGCTCTCACTCTTCCCCTCTGAAAGTCGAACCCTTGTATCTTTCCCAACACAACAATAGCAGAAAAAAAAGCACAGTTAAGAGTAAAACAAAGCTTCTACCAGAGACCTGAATTACCGTTACAGGCACCCAACACCTGCCACATTTCACAGATTCTTCTACAGATGAAGATTAGATTTTAGCGTTTACGTTCGTTCGCTGTTGGTGACGGCCTTGCCGTTTGTGTCGTCGCCGATGGTAACGTATTTTCTGAACTGTTTTTCTGTCTTTCTCTTTACTTAACCGCTATTTCATTTCGTGTTGCTCGTTTTTTGCTGACCAACGATTTTCTCGTCACGTTGTGTGGCTCGTGGCCAAATAATGCCAATATCTGATTCTGACATTATAATTTTGCTTTTTTTTTTTAGGATTTGTTATGTTGGCCAGCTAAAATGGCTGTCCTACTCAACGCAAATGCAATCAACTATTATCATTTGTGGGACGGACGCGATTCACCCTCACGCTACATCCTGTGCTGCTAATGGGCTCAAATGGGTGGGGTTTTTGGTGGGCGACAACTTTACGGGGGTAACGATCTATATGTGAAACGAAAACAACCCGACCTGAAATCGGATGCAGCTACGCGAACTAGTAGCGTGATTAGTCATTCCGTTATCTACCGCGTAGTTAGCCATTCGTATAAAGCGTTACCGTAAACAAATGTAAATTGCAGAAAATGATATGCGAATGTGCGGAGAACAATATGTAAGGTCTGCGATTGCTTAAGTTTTTTAACTTTAGGAAATTTTGTCTGGCGCTAAAAATGGGAGGTTACCCTTAGCAAGCCAAAACATTGTCGTTCGTCATAGGTCGTTCGTTTAAATAGTTAATTGGTTGGACCAGTTTCAGTTATTTCTGAGCCCGATCGTTCTCCTTCATCATTATTTAACTAATGCTAAGTTTTAATGTTTTGTAGTATCAAAAATGTAATCCATTCTTATAGCTGTTTATTTTTCTTTTCGTTAAATAGTTGCCGGGATGTATTACACGTGTGCTTATTTGCTGGCTGGTTTTATTTATATCGGACCCACATCTCGTAATTTTCATCATCAAAATACTTATTTGAGCCGCGCAGCAACCCAGTATGACAATGAATACCGGCTTAGAATGGAAATCTGACATTCAGAATACGCTGTCCGTTCCAGAAAAAAAACATATAATAACTTACATTTTTATCTTTTTTTCGTATTCAAATACAATGACATACCGCGGTTCCCAAAGGCTTGTTGTTGATATAAGGAAGTTTGCGGTTGCTTTAATTTCAGACCATACCTTTGGTTCGACACCTGTTTCTAAGTTGTACTTTATATGTAGGGGCACATCAGACGTAGTTAAATGGACCTAAGTTAAAAAGTGCTTCCTAGCTAGTTCATGGATCAGAGGGAAAATGGAGCGTCTGACGTTTTGTAACCAGAACGTGGCAGAAACCAAAATACAGGTAACCTAAAAACCTTCCTCTATCGATCAGCGCTATGCAACGGAGACATTTGTTGAGAGAAAGCATTGCGAATACCTTTTGACATTTTGTACAGACCGAAGCTAAATGGATTTAAATGCGATAAAGAAGGTCTTTACCAACGGTCAGCGTTCCTCAAATAAGTGACAGATAACAAATGATAAAAAAAATAGAGACGTCTTAGTGGAGCAACGGGTGTAAATTTCGTAGAGTATTTAAAGAAATAATATACATTTAGACGCAATTCGAGAAAGCGGTAATAAAGAAGTCAGAGATGATAGACAGGCGGAAAAAAAAAGAACGAGCACGAGCGACCATAAATTTTCTTAAACAAGTGCCACTGGTAAATCATCACCATTTACTCGTGTAGGATAATTTGAAAAATACAAATTACTACTATTCACTAAGTAATCCCTGCGAGCTTTAGTTTTAAGTAGTATTTAAATCAGTTTTCAATTAAGACCCAACGATGTGAGGCCCAGGGCCTAGTAAGTAACAATAATACAGCATCAAATAGTGACTGCACCATTGCGATACAATTTGGTCAGCATAACTTATTAGCTTTTACGTTTTCTTTTTTTTTTTTTTTTATTATTATAGCAGTGACGGACCGTACGTCCATTTAACACGTTGACAAAATTTTCGTGTGTACTATATGTATGTATGTATCTGCTGGTATTCAGCGAAGCCATGTAAGGCATGTCGATGCAAAATATCTATCCCCTATACTCGTACTTTCATCCGGCATGGTCTAACACTATAGTCGAACTGACGAAATACAAACCCTTTATCAAAGTGTAATGTGAATCAGAGCGTGACCTCCATATCGTTTAACGATCAGTGGACAGAAATGGATATCGAATCACGAAGAGTGATATTTAGCTCACGTATAATCTATACGTGAAGATAATTTATGAAACAGAAACAAATAAGAAAAACACGTGTGCCGCCAGCCTCATCGGCTTTTTAAGGGCCGTCTTCAAAAGTACACAGTTTTATTCATGAACGAGTCTTCTTAGCTACGAAGTATTATGTGCAGTGTATTAATTTGGCTTTTCGCGGTCGCCTTTTAAACGAGTAAAAAAAAACCATTAAACAAAAATAAATAAGCAAATTTCGCCATTTGAAATTTAAGTTATCAGCTAAAGAGCAAAATACCCACTATCCGGTTAGATTAAATAAGCTGTCCAAAACATTATGTCACTCCCAATTCGTTGTTTTATCTTTTATATTGACTCAGGGCTTCGCTTTATTATTTATAATATTGAGACCTTTAGTGTTACCTCATTTCGAATTGACACCTATATTGAAAGCAATTTGTTGGTAACTGTTATCAGATCGGCTAACAGCAGTAATTCGGATAGCGTTTCGATTTACACACAAAATAAATATTACTTTAAGGTCTTTCATAAGAACGCGGTTGGCTTATCTTAAAAAAGACTATTCAACGTCCGGTCAGATTATTCCTTTAAAAAGGACATATCACCACCTATTTCTCCTCACACACATCTTCGACTGGCTTGAACGTATTTAATATTAAAAAAAAATCACGGGTCTGTTATCCGTAATAACGCTATTCACTGGTCTATTGCCTCCTCCAGGTTCATAGGCAATGAGTGCGTGCAGAACACACTTCCTGTATAGACTAAGATTGTTTAGTTTTACATGCAGGTCTACAAGTGTACCTCCTTTTTGATGACTGCTGGACACCTGTTTGTTTTTTTTGAAACAGTACGTCAAATAGTGCCCTAACGCGGGAGTAACATCTGCAACAATTCAGTGCTAGATTTGTTCATAGTCACAAACAAATTCAGTGCAGATGTTTCTATATGGCTTGAACCCTAAAAACGGCAAGTTAGATTAGTTGTATTAAGTTCTGTTACTTTTGGTATTTTTAAACGAGAAAAAATCGCTGTATTTTCTGGCCATCTTAAACATGGCTGTAGTAAATTTTAGGGGTTTTTGCTTTCACGCTTGTTATCGCCTACATGCAAAGCTTGTTAACCCTACCTTAACTAAGCCTAAGAATGAAGTTCATTATTTTATTAAAGTCCGTTTTTTGTCTTCTGCTGTCGAAAATAATACCGTACGTAATTTGCTCTAAGGAACGATGAAAAATTTCTGTAATATATCTATGCTCTCAAGTGGTCCACTTGGTTTCACGGGCAGTCTGATATTTGCATGGAAACTACATCTACGCTGTACTGCCGTTGACTTCTTATCCTTTTGCTATGTTGAAATGAAGTTTAACTTAACATAACTTCATTTTAATATAGCAAAAGAATAAGCAGTCAACGGTAGCATAGCGAAGGCCCAACGATAATAGGGCAGAAAATAATTGACTCAAGGGGACGCGGCAGCTTACAGGATGATTTTACCACTATAATTAAATATCTGAATCAAAGTAGCGGATGCAATGAAGCTGTATGATGGAATAACTAAGAGAAACCAATGTAATAATAGAGTAACGTAATTGAATGAGTTGAACGCTGCAGCAGGTTCACCGAAATTAACTTGTCAAAAAAACTGTATCGAGACGGCTACATTGAGATTATAAGAATAACCGCGCAGAGAAGCAGAATCATACACGAAGTGCGAAGATTTTGGGTTTAGAACTTAAGTTCAGGCCAAGCAGGGTAGTAATAGGTTGTATGTTTGGAGCGGATCATGTACGAAAAATGTATAAATAAGTGATTAAAACTTTATACATAGGCGCATTTCGCACATGTGTGATAGCGTTTGTTATTACATGCATCTATCTATCTAATATATATATATATATATATATAAAGCATATCGGTAGTTTTGAAAACGGTTCAAACAACTGGAGTATTCTTTGTTAATTTGCCTGGCCAAAAAAAAGGTAACTTAGCCTTCAGCAGTACTAAAGCGAAAGGAGCATACTTTTTTGCTGCTTGAAGCTAAAATTCAGCCTGGTGTGTACCACGCAGGGTCGCACGATGACAAACACATACACACATTCAAAACTTGTGGGATTCCTCTTGCTCGGACACGTCACAGAGGGTGCCTGCTATTAAAACTAAACGCTACAACGATGAGAAGCCGTCGCCTACACAATTACCGAGAACATAGGAATTAGTTAGAATACTAAGCCAAAACATGATCTGTGACAACAACAAGATCCCAAAAAGAGACGAAAGTGACCCATTGATTGAATATACGCACGGGTATGAATACAAACAAATGCGTGAGTGTTTAGGACTGAAACGTGTCAGTTCAGAGGCTCATGCTCGCAGTGGGCAAGTAGAGCATCAAATCGGTTGTCTCTTTCACTAATACGATGATACTGGGTATATCTTATACATAGGTTCTCTAGGACTTATATCATTTAAACTTTGAAAGCTGATGCAAAGGTAAATATGTCTGGAGTGACTTTAGCAGTACATAATGTGCTTATTTTGATGATTTTTTCGAGGGAACCCTTCGTTTCACCTCCGTTGATATTTTAGTTTAACACGTATATTCACACACGTCCTTTATATAATTTTTAGTGAAATATTCCTAGATAAAATAGTATCAATAAAAAATAACTTTGCATCAAATGACTGACGAAGATTATCGGGGCACCGCGCGCTACACACTGTTGAAAAGTGGCATGCTGCATAAAATGCCGCGATGGAAGGCATATTGAAAAGCCGCCCGTTCCACTATGATGAACCCATATATGACTCTCTGTATCGCATAGGAAATCCCCACATTTTTTTCGATTTATGTAATCTGTGAATAAATTGTATGCAGAACCTTGAAGTGCGATTTTTGTCATACAATATGACGGATCGAGTCGGTTGGCTTAGGTGAATTGATTATGCTTTTTATAATGTAATAACGTCATCGAAATTTCGCTCAGAATTGATTCCGAATAGGACGCACGGACTTACGTGGTTGGGTCGACGTGCCCAGTTATTCACACTTTAATTAGCTCGAGCGTTCGCATTATAGATACAATTGTTTTTTCAATGAAAAGGTTTTTGGCCAGTTTTTCGACAAGTGATGATACATCAATTTTCACTCAACTGCAATAGTTTCTTTTAGAATATACGCGCTACTACTGCAACCCAGGAGAGGAAAAACTGAGAGCTTATTTAAAATTTCATCCCGGCTTCGACAAATGAAAAGATCTTCAAAAGCGTTTCGAGGCCTACTAAACATTCTATGGTCGAGCCTTGCGAGACCAGGTGAATTATCAGACTCAATAAGACGTCAGGTGAATATAATGGGTGCATCAAAGGTTCATATTGTAACGAATGTGCAATGGTATTTTAGTTCATTGTGATGGGTTCTCGAGGGCTGTCTGACTGAAACTAAGGGGGCTTCTTGTTAGGAGAAACCCGGGTTATTTCTTACACAGTGCAGTTACCGCTTTTTTCCAGCTTTTCAGAGTCGATTTATCCCGTAATGCGTTCGTCAGATTCAGGAGACTTGTAGTAAACAATGCCTTTGCGAATTTACAAAACGCACAATTGACGTTTTTGATATTGATCTAAGGTTCATTATTTTCGTTACTCGGCAGTGTTGTTGAAGCTGACTGCTATCTGCGATAAGTCAATTAAAAAAAAACTCAATGGAACTCGCCATGCAGCAAATGCCGACAAACTCGCATCTTTTTCTCTTCGGCCACGCAACGAGAACCCCGTTTATTTGTACCATGATCCCATAATAAATTATTTTTTAGCGAGAAATCAAATCTCGAACTGTAACGGTAGCCCTAATTGAATGATTTTCTTCAATAATTAGCATCGTAACATAAATTGCTTATTAAGGAAATCCAAACTAACAAGCTAAATCAATTTTAGTATGACTTCATTTACTTCAGTCATCACCCAACACTCGTGTTCCCAACTGAAATGGTGCTTGCAATAGACAACAAAATTTGAAGAGGCGGAAACAGGCAGTGCTTTTCTGATCCATGGGCAAAACGTGATTGACCATATAGCCATTGGAATAATGCCAGTTTATATGTTTGATCGCGTCGAGTTTGATCATTCGGTATTGATCTCCAGAAAAATAAGCGTAGATAAAAAGGAGTCAGCTTTAGAAATCCAAATGAATCATTTACACTTACATTTACAGCATGGTAAGGCTACCTGGTGACATTTTGCTGCCTGCCAGAAAAGGTGGTTACCTTGATTTTTTTAAATTAACAGGCTCTGGTATCTGATTAACATACGGTCCAAGTATCAAAGAGCACATGCAAACCATTGCTGCCCCATAGTTGCGTACTTAAAAATTAGTTAATAATAGACTAATGGCTAAAAGAAAACCTTCCATGCATCATTTTCATTTTAATCAGGCTCGCAGAAACCTCGCTTTCAGGACTGACGCTCTAGCATATGCCTATGTATCGTAAAAGCCATGTCGTAGTATTGAAAAGTCACTTGACAGATGTAGATATCTGATATTGTCTGAAAGAATGGCGCTATATAAGTTAAATTTTGTGTAACGTTACCGTTGAAAACAACCGATGTTACGAGACAGAAAAAAAAAACTATACTATTTGTGTATTAATCAGTATTAGTATACTACGCTCACTTCAACTCATTCGTTTCTGAAAAAACTACTAATTAAAAGTAGCTGTGATGTTGGCCCCCCATATCGCCACAAGCTGAGGTTACATGGGTTAGAGACGCTGCTATATGGATCATTAATGATTCCATGCGAAGAAGGCAGTCATTCAACAAAGCCTAAGAGGAAACGCTTTTCTTTTCCAATAGGGCTGTGACTATGGCTTGAGTGGACGATGTCTTTATAATCGTTTACTGTCTAGTTAGAAAAGTCCAAGATTCGTCTATATTGCAGGTGTGTATTACAGTGCAAGTATTTTGCTGCGCGGTGTGAATTCGGGTTATATGAGGCTGAGCTAACTCATCCACGAGTCGCGTTTCCCTTACCGAGAGAGGAAAGGGAACTGTTATAATGTGCGTAATTTCTGAAATTCATTTTTATTAAATGTAACCGTCACTCGTATCTTACAGCTTGAACTCAAGACGTAAATTATTTACTAGTCATCTTAAAAATATTCCTTTATCAATAGATTACTGAAGCATCTTGACAAATTTTCAAACCCTTAAAATTTAAACTCTATAGAAAATCTTCCGGTTTGTCTCCTAAAAATCTTCTTCGAATTTTTCCGAAGAAGATGCGTAGGAACTACCAATTTCGTAGACCGTCGACTCTGAACATAAAAAGAAGTTTACAGTCTCGTTTGGGATTTGTTCTGCATAAATAGCAGCCGACCTTTGCCTAACTTCCGGAAAGGACGCACTGCTTTTCGTCATCACGAGTTTGCGGTTTTGTTCAAAAAAGAAGTGGCTTTTCTCTGGCATCAAAAATAGCGAACGCCTACTATGTGTCAAACAGCCCTCCAAAGCCCTCCATCCGAATTTAAATGCTTCATCCTATACCTATGATATGATTTTACGGTCAACACTTTCGTTTTGCCTATGTAAAAATATCCAAATAAAAACATATGTATATAAAAAAAAACAATTGTAAAAGATACCTTCTTGTAATATATGAGATTGCTAAATAACTGCCTAATAACTCGTTCGCACCTCAATAGCTGAAAGACAAGAAACGGTAAGATTTACTAGTTTTGATCTTCGCTATTCGAAATAAAGGCAGAACTGCTAATCGTCGCTTATTTTCGTAGCCTGTCTTTGTTGGGAATGAGGCTACGCAGATAAACGTAAGTTCCGTGTCATCCTTAGATTTACATATGTATAGATAGTACTTGACCTAAGTTTTATCTTGGTTTAGTATTAGTAGTCGTTCAGAAGCCGTACGGTCATCCCACAATGCATGACTGCGTATCTAGTCGGATAATTTTTAGTGTCTCATTATTGGCTTTGGAACCCAATGACAAGTCAGGTGCCACGTGTTCTTCATACAATTCTTGAAACATATATCCTTCATAGAGACAAGGCTTTACTAAAGGTATTGGACCTCTGCTTTATATACTTTAATCTATGCTTTAATAATAAAGTGCTTGACACAAAGAATTGTCGCTTTCGCCTTGAAGAAAACATACCAATAGTGAATAGAAATTTGTTAACGGCCGACTAAACAAAATTTTGACATATCATAATTTATAAAAAATGACAACCGCAGGAAGAGCAAAGCATTGCGAGTGTCGTTTGAGTACTGGGAGTTCTAAGCAAAGATTTTCGTAATTTAAAATAATATTACCAAGCTAAATATACGCCATTTTGATCATTGTTATTTCGCTGAGCACATGGTAACCCCATCACCTTAGAACTACAGCTTCTAGTTGAAAAACTGTAACAAATATTTTTTTCCTACATTGAAGTTAACACCATTGAGACCGAAACAGGTGGCAGTCTGATGGTGCCAGGTCCGGGTTATAAGGCAAGTGCATCAAAATTCCCCGTATAAGTTTTCTTAACTTTTGCCAGCTAGCTAAGCATAGGCTCACCTTCTTTCTTGTCAGCGTGGGCTTTGGCACAGATTGTAAAGCACATTTTTTATCTGTACATAACTTACATGTGCGATTTACCTTTCCTTACCCTTGATCAATCTCTTCAGAACCGTTGTCTCGTTTTTTTACGTTTTCATAAAGTTTTGCAGATAGACTCACGATCAAAAAAAATATTTTGCGTCAATTCGAGTCGCACCCAAAGATCGAGCTTTCTTTGTAGCCAGTTTTTGGTAGATGCTTTTTGGCGATATGGTGACTATCGACGTATCGGTCTCATTCAACTTTGTCTGTAATGGCTGGATCACTACGAGCAGTATCTTTCATGGTTTACAGAAGGAAAGTGACAGGACCATCTTTGGGCCTTTCTTTTCGCGGACAGATCTCGAGCAGAACTTTCTTTGGCCCTAGGCAGCATCTCCGTCGTTATCGTAATAAAATAGTGAATCTTTGCGGACATTCTTCAATTTGATTAATAGCATTCCAAAATTTAAACGCATTTTCTACAACTTTCGCGTGACGCTAATGACGACCCGATGCGATTTATATTATTTGAGGTGTGTGACCTTCAAGCTATCTAATTAGAACTCTACACCATAATACATTAACCAGTTGAAGGCATTATTGATGGTTATCGTCGGGTTTTCGTTGCTTTGGGATTGACACAACCTCGAAACATGATGCTAATGTGTAGCAAGGTTCTGTCTTACGGCACTTGTCTGAACAGCGGATCCTAATCTCTTATATGATTGGCCCTCTCAGCTACTGACCCTGTTTGCCCTTTGTTGGAAAAAAAAGCAGAAGCTTGACACAGTGTTTCTGACTCTTTATTGTTAGTAACAGATTACCAGCGGGCATTTGCTCGTTGGGGGGCATAGAGTCAGTTTGCTATAAGGCACATGAATTGAACCCGACAATTGTGTCCCGAACACAGTTGTGTTAAATGGTAGTGCACTGTCTCGCCGGCACCCAATTTGCTGTCGTCTGCTCTCGTGCAGTGCTGTATGTACGTCTAATAGCAATAGCAATAGCAAAAGGTACGGCAAAAGGGGCTAGGCGACAGAAGGCATAGCTTTGAGTCGACTTTCACAAACCCTGAGAAGGTACCATATATGCATTCAACCCTACGTTGATCGGTATGGCTACGATCCCTCATATATATTTTGAATTCGAATACTATTGCATAGTCCGCGTGGTTTTACCACAAAAACTTGGCGAATGAGTGGCTCTTCGGTACCATCTGAGGCAGCAATATCGATATGGCTAAGTGAAACTGTTATTTTTACCAACTCTGCTTATCTGCTCTCTCTAGCCTTTTCTCGTAATACACCTCTTGGGACGCTAGCATAGGGGTAGGCAGTCTAAGTTCGCTGTCAAACGATTCTGGGCGCTTTCAAGCCCACTCTCATAATCGCCAGTAAAGAAGCGATACAAACCGACAAAAAATCGAAAGCACCCGCGCCGATAATGTCCACCGACCGTTAGTTCGAAACCCAAACAACTTACTGGCAAGTAAACTTAACGATCGGACCACTGCTTCTCTACGCGATGTACAATCTGGTAGGACGCAGTTGAAAACTCCCAGACCGGAAGACAGCGAAATTACTAGACAAAATTTCGCTTGCTCTGAGTCAACAGAGAGTCAAAGCTATACAATTCCTCCTCATAGCCAAGATTTATACCCTCACGCTGTCAATACAAGCTACTGCTGCCGTAGCCGTTGCTGGATGGGTTGGGCTAGGTTCGGACCTTTAGGTTAGGATAGGTGTGGAGAAATGTACTGCCGCTGCGGCTGTCGCCACCATCCATTGTGGTCCCACCAAACCACCTGGGATGTGCCCTCGGTGCCGTAGGGTTGGTTCACATAGGCCAAGGAACAGCCGAGGTTGGCGACCTCTCCCTCAAAGATGGCGTCTACTGGCCCGCTGTCTGGCCATCAGCGCTATTCATGTCGGTCTGTATTGGCTTGTTTTATGCTGCTCTATGCGATGCTCCGACTGACTGCCCGATCGTATGCTGTGAAGTGCGCGCGATGCTGTGGCTTCTCCCAAATTGCTGCTAAAAGTGTGGCCCTGTTACGGAGAGCCTACAGGCGCGCTCTTTCCCTCCTCTTTTCTACGAGAGTCGTTCTGTCCGTCTGTATGTCTGATATTCTCTGCCTGCTGCGACTTGCAAAGCTGCTGTGGTCAAATAGCGTTCTGCTGCACGTATGTCTGTGTATACACCTGATTGGTTTACTCGTAGGTTCGGCGATTATCGTCTCTTTGCTGGTTGTGGTACGCTTGTTCCTGTGCGAGCGACGCCGCGACAAGCCTGTCCGACCGAGGAGCTGCTAGAGCGGCAGCGGAGCGCACTGCCAGTGGCAGTCGCGCTGGTGCGGAGAGAGGAGTCCACCGCCGCTCCTGCTGTTGCAGGAGCATTGGGGAACAGCAGCAGTGAGGCCGATACACACAATGCCAGCAGCGGTACAAACTGGCCACCCTGCGGCTTCTTCGTCGAGTCCCGAGCTACCGCCAGAGTCGGCTGGCCGACTGGTAGGGAGGCGGCAAGCGCCCGTCTCCTCGCCTCGCTGCTGCTAGCCACAGAACGAAAGAGTATGTCTAGATGTGATTGAGGTTGTGTTGCTAGTTGAGCAGCCGCGGCTGCCGCGTCGCTTCGAGAGCCGAAAGGCCAAAAGAAAAACTTGGCCCTGTTCAACGGGCCAAATAGAGTCGGGTCGTGGAAGCTGAGGAGTGCTCAATGCTGCTGAGTGCGGGTTTTGCGGCTGAAATTACGACTGGCTAAAAAGCCGTCAAAGCGCCTGCAAGACGACGGGGGTAGGTTGTCTCTGTCGGTAGGTCGTGGACTGACAGAAGGACGGCGCGAAACACGAATTCGCGAGGGCCGAAGTGTCGACGTCGACGAGAAGGGTTGTGCAAGTTGCGGGCGTATGAAGCGTGCGACAGCGGCGGAGTTTTCAGTATCGATCTAGCGTAAGTGTGTAAATTAGTGCGTTAGTAGAAGGCCCCCCTCTTGTGCCACCGATCGACTGGTGGGTTCAAGCAGGGCGGGCCTGGTCCAAACGAGACTATTGCATTGGATACATCAGCACTATCGCTACCGCCCACAGCCGGAGGCGACTAAGAGCAGGATTAATCGACTCGCTCTCATCATCCAGCTAAAGTCTTCAGTCACCATAGAAAAAAAGGTTTTTCGGCATTATGATGTGAATGTGAAGTGCAATGTGTGGCCAAGGATAGTTATAAATAGAAAAACAGCAACAACAACAACGACAAAAGCAGGACTGGAGAAACGTTGCCTATTTTTTTCAGTCTTTAGTCCTTTTTTCTCATATAACGCGATATTTCATGTGAAATATCAGTCATCGTAGTAATAATCTCCCAATCAATTAGTCGGTTCACATATTTGGGTAAGTTAAACCGTATCGTGATAGTACATACGCAATAAGGAAGCATGAGTAACTTTGTAGTATGGTTAATTGTAATTGTAATTTGTTCGGTTCAACTCGTGTTATGGATCAAGCCCTAATGTGAGAACGGAACTCCAGTGGTGGTAAACAAGACACTGGGAGGCTAGTTCTGGATCTAAGGTGCTGCATTAAAGCCTTGAATGGCGATAAAATGAAGAACGTATAAAGCTGCTGAACGGCGAAAGGGGGTCTTCGAGGTCAGCGGACCTCGAGCCAGGTCAAGCCGAATTTAAGAGTACACCGTATTTAAGTGAGTTCGAATCCGCTCACTGTGAGTTATGGTCCGCCCGTATATACGTAAGCCCCCTTTGTCCAGTACAAGTAGGCCTGCTGCCGTCGCTAAGAGCCTGAGCGTGTCGACGTTTTTGACGTGTCGATGTGTTTTTGTTAGTTTGGACCAGAACGTTTCGAATGGGACACCTTTAACTTAGCTGTTTACCAGCTCTATACGATTCTGTATATCATCATGCAACAAAAGTAAATTATAACAATGAGTTGACACAAAAGACACCAGAAATCAGAAAAAGGGGTTATAGGGGTTCCGGCCTGATTACTCGGCTTCTATGGTTTGTTTTGTCGTATCACATCTAGTACGTATGCCGTTTTGTCCGGAGACGGCGAAGAGCGGAGCGGCGACGCAATGCTACTTGTAGTACAGCAGTTGGTGTGGGCGTATCTAGTTGTGGGTAACATCATCAATGTTTAGGCGTGTGTCCGTTGCCGTCCAGAGGGGGAGACCGTCCCTCTCGGAGACACAGTGGCGTTGTATGGATGCGTTTTTCACAGTATTCGCATATCGATATATGCTAAGTGATGCAATAGCTCGTAAGAAAATTACATTCATGTCAACTGAAAGCAAACGCTGCGCCCACAGCGGATGTAGCACAACTAATCACACGGTGGGCTTATCTTGACTCAGAAAAGAATTCTAGTAACTAAATAAAGTCTTTTGAATTTAACGTTTAATAGTCAAGCCGTTAGACATTGCTTCAGATGCCTGGCCCCTGCATAAAGTGAAATACGTTCACGTTGGTTTCAAACGTAGATGCATTTAAGAGGTGTTTGGTACGCATCCGACTGTTTGTGGCTGTATGCAATAGAAAGGTGGCATAAGGTACGCTGCTGTTAAAGTCAAACGCTTCCATTATCCGGACCAGTTCCACCTTGAAACACCGAGGCTTTCCTCCGTCGAAGTCGCTGGAAGCTGGCCGCAGCCGAGGTTTAGACTGCGGTACCAATGAAAAATAGGATCTGTTCTAAATCTTTTTGCGTTCCGTGTTCCGTACACTTACACTGGAGAGCTCCGTTCTCTTTGTTAGGAACTAGAACAAATGGAACAAACTGCAATAAAAGAAACACTCTCCAGGGAGGAGATCTTACACTGTAACAAATCAAAGTTCACGCGAAGCACGTACTATATACACGACTCATGGCTGAAAAACGACAAACGATAAACATAGGCCGATACTTTTCATATGGAGTTCTCCTCGGTCGTATATGACTATGTGATAGTGGATATCACGAGAAGGGCTGCATGTGTATGCACACACACACACGAATTTTATACTTTCACGTGTATCGGTGATAATCATTGGCTGGGAATACAAATCTTTGTATCTTTACTTCTCTCTGAAGCGCGACGTTTTCGCCATTTTGAGGTCACGCGACCGATAGACGAAGCAGAGATCGTGAACAGAGAGAGAAAGCGAGAAATTATTAATTTAGTTCGATGTAGTCAACGAACGGCTACAAGGAATGAACGGACGCTGAACGCGAGCGTCCAGCGATGTGCACAGGCTTCAAGGGACAACCTGAAGGCCACGTGTGTCAGTCACTAGGTTTGCAATCGGCAGTAATAATTCGGCAAGACCAATTCAACCCCTTGTCAGGTTTAGCTGCTAGATCAATGAGTGGGAGATACAACGCTGATCCGTACTAGCATTGTGTTGATCTGTAGATTACGGACTGATTATGGCACCTTGTGGCGAGCAACGTAAGGCTACAAAGAGATAGCCAGAGACACGCCAATATAATCATCATAATCATAAGCAAAAAAAGTCGTGTCGCACTGGCTGGATAACTGCTGTTATGTCTGGAACCGGATGTACTCCATCTACTAAGAGCGATATCAGTACTTTCTCATAATCTAAAGCCAACAGGAACTTAGGTAACATGTTCGAAACGGGTTTGTTCCTTTACTATATGCTTGGTAGAAGTGCTTCGGCAGCGTCTGTTTTACACATTTATTTAATCAGTTGTTTTTCGGGGTGTTCAGCCAGTCTGAAACGAATGTATGGCACTATTTAATTATAAATGAGTTCTGGTTAACCGATCGCAATTTTATGTTGCAAATAGTTCTTTGATTAGGTTCTTTTTGACTATTTGATAAAAAAAAATAACTTGGTCGAATGCTACTGGTGTTCTACTGCAAACTTCTGCCTAGCTGTATATTAAACGAAGCTTATTTCAAAGACAAGGTTGGACAAGCCTGACACGAGGACCAAATTGTCAGCCTTCTTTCCTTCTTACTGATTGTAGAAAACTTCCTCTTTTATTTATAGATTTCACCAAGGCAGTTTTTTTTTTTATTGAGTCTGTCTCTAGTTGATAGTCTAATAAATTAGTACTGTCTAGTTAAACTTCTATGAACAACATTAACAACTTCTTGTTCCTGTGCCTTAGGTAATTATAAGGGCGCGTGTAGCAAAAGTGTATTGGTGACATCGATTCTTACAATTTATATATAGTTTAATATATATTTAGTTTGCGTGCGATAACGTTATAGGTCGTGGAGTGTTTAACGCCAGCGAGCTATATAAATTGCTTTTGCTTAGATACAACAAAACAACGGCAGAGAGTGTTTAAAATGATTCGGATCAATCATAGACTACTTATTCGGCCTAACACTGTTTCGAATATTAGCTCCTTGCCGGCTTGCCATTGCCTTCATTTTAATAGCCACATATCGTTCATAATAATAACATAGTACTATTACAATATACATTAAGGCAAGTATTAATAGCTATTTAAATGGCATGGAGAGTATCGGCCGTTCTTTGCTCATCGCTGTATGAGCTGGCTTGAAAATAGCCCGCATAGTATGGTCTATAAATCACCTATTGAAGTACCATGTGAGGTTAAGAAGCTAGTGACACCTTTGTTTCGAATTGCTGAGCCACTGCTTTGGTAGGAAAAACCAAGCTACAGCTTATTTCTCTATTATGATAGATTTGGTATGATGTAGGCAAAGGTTAGAATTAGAGGGGTAAGTCGGTCTATTTATTTTCATTTGCTTTATCTAATTTTTCCTTTCAAGTCAATAAAAAACCTCCTAGATGGCTGGAAACGTCCTTAAATTAAAGGAAATCAAAAGTTAAGTATAATTAACCAACTTGAAAACTGTATACCTTCACATTCTGTAGGTGCTCTATAAATCGTCTATAAAATCTACTATTAGAAAAATACAAAGAGTATGGAAATTCTAAATTAAATTTAAAAAAAAAAACATTATTCGCAGAAGACACAGACAATTTCATCGTTAATAAAGCTATTAAAAATGGATTCTTAATTATCCAACTCTAATAGCGCCCAATATGCGTCTTAAACAAAGCGGAACACGATGAAATAAATATTCATAACCACAAGTGAAGGTGCTCAGTTAGATCGTACAGGATAGGTAATAATTTTTTTTTCAACGAACACCTTTTAAACGGAAATGCTGAACGCACACTCTGAATAATATATTATATAAAAGCCCAGCCAGATCGCCTTTCAACAAGAGGTAATATAAAAAAACATCTACATACCGCGTAAAGTCCACGTTTATTAAATTATAGACCGTCGATAAATTTCTAGATTGGTCATTGCAACTAACCTAAGGGTGTTTTATTTCTGAATTTACGAGTACTTACCTATTTGCCCCTTTAGAAAAATCGGCTACCCCTTTAGAAAAATCGTCGTTCACTGATTATTGGAAATGGCGCTACGTTTGCCGATAAAATGGACTTAAAATTTTATCCTCGAACATTAAAAGTGATGATTACAGTAACGGGCACTGATAAGATAAACAATTGTATCACCTCTTGATTCCGCGTGTCGTAGAATGTATCTATGCTATGGGCATTACCACAGATCAACCGGTATTCGAGTATTCTCCTCTTGAGCCATTGGCAACCTATTCAATGCTCTTGAACTATTATTATGCAAGCCTTAAGGTCAAGGTCTTAAGATAATTATTTGCTATTTAAATGGGACCAAATTAAGTTAATTAAGTTTACATTACTTGTCGACGACAAACCAGGCGTGGCGAATGTCGTTTGTATGTACATAGCTAGATTGAGGGGAACTGTGGATATAAATAGCAGTTTGACTGAACAAAATCGTGGGTCTCAACAAGTCGCAATACGAGCTACAAGACTTATCAGATTCATACATATTTCGCAAAAGTGTTTTCAAAGAAAACGCTAGAAATTGTTGAACTGGGGACGAATTACTAAGATTATAATTAACATTCTATACAGATATATAGAATCATAAAAGGAAACCTAATTTCAAATAGCATATTATATTGCTACTTTAGCGCTGAGAGCAAAAGTTCTCACGTGTTTCAATAAGGATATATTAAAAAGAATATTCTTTGGGAGCGGTTGTTCGACTTCTATGGCTGCCGGTTTTACGATCATGTAGCTCGGAGGAACACTGGAAAATTTAGCTGCAACTGGAAACATGAGAAAATTTAATGATAAAAGTGAGCGTAGCATTATAATCAGTCAATACTTGTCCTTAAAAGTGTCAACTACTAAGATACATGCGTATGTTACGGTGCATCTGGTGCATCTGGTGCATACGGTGCATCAGGACCGAACTTTACCTTGTAGTGATGTCGAAATGGCCTGTTGGTATTCTCATCCACAGGTTCAACCTGACGGGAAAACAAAAGAAATGCCCACTGTTCTATAGTATTTAACCTCGAAGATCAAGAATATATTGGAATCCACATAATGATGAGCATAGTAAAATGTGATCAGAGCTGATCGTCTAGTTTCTGAAACCCTGCTATTTTGATTAATGTCTATTATAGTTCTAACGTTAAACGTATTGTTGATACTGAATGTATATCTTAACAAATATTCCATTAATACCTGTGGAGAGTAATAAGCGTTGTTCAGCGTCGAACTGCCTGTTCGCGCACTGCTATCATGAGACCGATCAGTTGGCTCTGTCCAATAGGTTTAGGGAAATTTTACTGGTGTTTGACCACTGGTGATGTTGGGTGTACTGACTTAATACACGAGCGCATTTACCTATAGACGTAGCAGAAGCTAATGTAGGGTCTTACCCAATCAGGTAAGGGAAAGAGCAATTGTTGCGATTCCTCTAGATTAGATATTGTTTATGTTGCCACTATTGTCATTGCGTTTTACAGAAGACAGTCTGCTGTTGTTTGTTCTGTTGAAAAGGGGTGTTCATAGAGTTTTCATTAATAGCATAAATTAAAACGGCGTAAACTTGCATCTTCTAATGAAACAACAAAGACGACAGCAGCGGCGATAATGTTCGAAGCAACAAAAAAAAGTGTGGTAATAACCTCCCACCAAAGAACGTATCGGAAGCACACTGGCGCGACTGAGACGCCAGCGCGGGTAGCAGTGGCGACAATTTTTGCTCGACGTTTTTGGAGGACGCCGAACAAAGAGTAGTTTCCTCAATTCGTCCTTGTTTAACCATGGTTGCCAGGCCACTAGAAAGGTCTGCCAATCTTTTGTAACGCGCGCGGCCTTTCTGAAAATCAGTGCCTCAAGTTTCTGATAAATACATCCTTAAAGGATCCTTACTCGTCGAAGGGATGCCGAACTTGGACCAGTCTGATCATTTTGAAACGCGCCGCTTGTTTATTGTCGTACTGCATACGTTGTGTAAGGTATGAGTTTGCAATTTTCGAAGTTGTCTTAGTGAGGCGCTGCCAAAAGCCGCCAAAAAATAGTAAATAATAAGCTATAGATATCTTGTTTAATGGACTTTTTCCCTATGCTATTTGTTTGCATATATATATTTCACTGTTTGCAGCTCTACTTGTACAGATTTGTGCGGGAGGTTTTGAGTGCCAATTTGGTGGCTCGTTGCTGCCTTTAGACATCGTCAAAGAAGAAACTATCAATTTTTTCGGATTGCCTTAACTCCAACTTTCTTTTAGTGAAGCTGGTAGCTTCGTTCACTGCCATAATCCGGCCAAAGTTACAGGGTCCAATGAGTGTCCCCGTGATAGCTTAGTGGGTAACGCATTGGCCTGCTAATCTTAGGAACACATTGTGGCCTGGATGCGAACCAGGGCACAGACGAACAGTTTGTTTCGTGCTGGGAGCCAGCCGTCTGGTAGAATGCCTAACGACGATATCGGACGTAAAAATCGAAAAATAGATGTTCACTGAATGAAATATGTGCATAAGAATATAATTCTAAAAAAATTACAGTTCTTTTTTATGTAACTAACTTTCTGATCTATTTTACATAAGTCGTCTTCGAGTACAACTCTTCCATTGGAAGGTTAGGCGGCGAAACTGAGATAATTATCACTATAGGCACGTACCTGTCAATGCAACTTGATTCTTCTTCGTTCACTGTTTCGACTACTCAAGGATGCAAGCTATACCAAACCGTTGAGTCCTCGTTTCGGTTTCTCGACCTTTTAGGACCTTTAGAGAGAATTTGTTTTTGCGGGTAATATTCATGTTAAGTTTGAAGGTCTCATATTCATGTACAAAGGTGTAATAGGTTCTAAATGAGGATTGATAGGATATTGCCTAAATTAACTTACCTTGCTCTGGTACCTTGGTCAAGTGCTAACTTATAAACATAGAATACCTTATTGGTACTACGTCTTCGAATTGAATACGTCTTGCAATGAATTTTGCAATCAATGTCTTAAAAAAAATACGCTACGAAATATATAAGCGATCTCTTGAAGGCTCGCGTCCCGACGGTGGATACTACGGTCGTGTTTTCGTAATGGCGCGGTGATGGTGTGTGGCTCTGTTTTTACTGAGTTTAGTAATACATAAAGTGGTACAAGTTCAAAACCAACTTACGTATACGGTCCGTGTCGTTCTGAAAAGACACATCATCCGTCTGGAAGCTGCAATTAATAGCTGCTGGCTGGGTGGTTGCACTAACCATCCTATAGGACGCTGTTAATAAGTTAATACGATATTTAGATAAGGCATTAAGGTAATTTTTATTTTGGTAAGACGGGGCCAATAAAGCGGATGTGGTGAAACCAGTGTGTCAGACAGCTGTAGACTTGCATTGTATGGCGATAAAATGTTCAGTAATAGGAACATTCAGGCCCATTGATTTAATTTCATATTATCATTATTTGTTAATATATTGAAATAATGACCAGCCAAGAATAAGTTACAAGCCAAAACAGAGCTTGCATATAGTATTTACAGGTCAACGCAGGTGAATTTTGTTTTAGTATTGTAGGTGAATGACAAATACAAAATGTGCTATTCGTATGCCGAGTGAATATTACGTAAAAACTTTTTCTTCCCAACTTTAAGATACGTTCTTTTATTTTGAAGTAATTTGTGTATTACTTCAAGTGCAAATCAAAGGACCGTACATTTTCGCGAAATAAATGAAGCTTGCAAGGATGTTTCTGTTTACGCTTACGGTTACCGGTTTTGGGACTTTAAACTTATGACATGTATTATCCGATTTGCCTGGAGCGTTACATAACATTTGCCTAGCGCGTTTGCGTTAGAGAAAATTGCAATAGCCGAACGATTCCGGAGAAAGACATCCGTTAAAAAGCCGTATCATGATTCGATTGTGGCTTTTTCCCCCAGATCAACACAGACTTCACAAACGATGAAAATAAAAAGTATGTATATGCGAGTCAGCCTTGGTGACTCTCCCTAATCAACAAGCACAACAAGTGTTTAGTCTGTTCTCTTGTAGAAAATTCTCTCTGTCTATCGCCAATGGGATTGAAGCAGTTATTATTTGCAAGGCGATGCATCACTGCTAACTCAGATACTCACCGCAAACGCTTCTCACAGGTGAAAACAAACGACATATCAACATGGTGTAAAAAAAATATTTTCTTTTCGCGAGTAAGAAGGATTTGTTGGGGCTTTGTCCTGCAGTTGATGGCGTTCTTTCTTACGATTAAGGGCTTCTTCTTTAAGATATACTGAGATTGTTAGTATAAAACTGATTAGCGCAGTTTTCAGGATACAATTTTTCAGATTACAGTTACCATGGTTGCTAATCTTTCCCATCGCTTCTGTATTGACCTTGGGGTATGCGCTTAACACTTATTGCTAAATACACGGCCTTATCGAACCAAACATCGCTTGCATTAAAAACATGATATTGTGCTCATCTCTTTGTCCTTCTAACTGGTATATGGGAATCGTAATAAATCGCGCGACATTCCCCGAGCTTCCTTTCTGTATTAGAGTCCTCCAGCTCGATATTCAGGTCCAAGGAAAGGTTCTCACACATACGGTGTGAAGTCGTTCTGCCGTAGAAACCCCTTGTCGGGCAGCTTGTAGCGTCACAGTCCGAGCTTCATTCAGTGTCGACTTTAACATGGTTTATTACGCTAACCTCAAACGCTCGATGACTAGCAAAACTTGGTTGTCGGAGTATATTGACGCACGTGCAATGCAATTCTTTCGTTGCCGGTTGTGCTACGTATCTCCGAGTCGGGAGATACGTAAACCCCCGGATAGCGCGGGGTAGACAAAGACTCCACCTCCGCCCACGCGCAGACGTCCGCTGTATGGTGTTTTTATGGCCATCATGCTTTCCGCTGAAACCTCCAGCATCGAGCTCGTAGTCCAATAAAAGGTAGAGCAGTAGGAACACTTTTTTTTATAGAACCATTTCTAGCGATTTTGCCTGTAAGCGTCCACTAGCCCTCCGCTTAAGGCGTCCCCGTACAGACAGTTTTACTATAAGCTATCATTACCACGTCGATCCACTGCCGTGTGGCCCATTTCGTCGTCGGAGCTTCGAGTATCTCCAGGTTGTTTCGTGCTGGATGTCGTCTCGGCGACTGAGGGGAAGAATGGGGTATTGCCTGTGATGATCCTCAGGATCGCTTGTGGACTCACGCGTGACTCACGCCTCACAGCCTTGAAGGCATGCAAAAGGTTCTCAGTGCCCACATAATGTGCCGTTTCTCTTAGTAACTGCAAGCCCCCTGCTGTGAATGCAGACAGGAATGAACTGGCGGTAACGTTCCATTCTAATTTAGTTTACAGACCGCTATTACAACTATTCCAATAGTACTGTCTATATTAGAGTAGACGATAGCGTTCTACTACTCGGCGCGATTTGTGATCTAATATGAGTGACTCCGGGAAGTGTATCGGCGTTGTGATGAACTTAATTAAAAAAAAGAAACAGTAAGCGGCCGTAGTGATATTACGAAGCCGCTATTCATTATACATGTGTAACAAATATGCATTGAACATATGGTTCCGTATAATTCAAAATCATCAATAGCTCGTAAAAGTTCAACAATCTTTCATATAAGAACATAAATATTGAATAGCTTTTACGCTTCAGATTTAAAAAAGATATTACCTCCTCTGTGTCTTTTTTTTTTTAACTGACGGCTATTTGCTAAGGAGCGGGTTTACTTTTTATCAAATATGTAATCATAGCAAGCTTTATAGCTTTACGATCTGTAGACGCCTGATGTGCTATTAGTGTTGGGCCATAAAATAATTTACTCGACCATTTTCAATATTAGGAAATGTTGTATAGGCTACAAGATATTAGTATTCCCGTCATATAAATTCTGCAGCGAACTAACCACATACCCCAGCTATACTGACGGTTACTTGTATATATACATATAGGAAGTTTACATAAAGTCGTAGATTCAACAACCTTGAACTATGGAAAATTTACTTTGTTATAAACTGCCATCTGCCAACTCGCCATTTCCATTTTCTTCTTAGTTTTAATTACGAAGAATCTTCGTCATCTATGTGCGAACAGCGACTTTCAGTGAATTTTTTCTTGCCATAATGCTTATTACAGAGCTATAGTCGATCTTCCCCCTTTAATATTTCAACTAAATTTGCTGTTTATTAATACCACACGCTCCTGTCGAATGGCGCAAACAAGCAGACTTTTCTGTGAATGTTTGCATGTATCTCTTTTGTAGCGTCTGTTTTATACACACTACTCCGTAGCATGGACTCCTGCATATACATACATACATAACTCAGGTAATAGGAATTGAAGGTGCGACGAATATAACACGATGTTATTGTAACACTGTCAGTATACACGAAAATCAATTATAACAACCTAATAGTTTGCAGAGTCAGATGATGTCTCACCGCTTATTGTTATGTTGAAACGTCTCTGTAAAGGTGTAAAGTCTAGGGACCTACTGTACAGCGAGATTGTTTTCCTGTAGCTATTCGCTGGTTACCGATGCCTTAGTCGTTGTGCTGCTAGAGTAGCCGACTTGGCAGGTAGACCAGCCGCTGTCACAAGTACAAAGAGGTAAATGGCTCTAGGGAACGATGCTTTAGTTAGCGCATCGAACGGCTGCTAGCTACGAGACTAGGCAGTCCCATCATTCGTTTGTTCGTCGGGGGTTTAATGCCACACCCGAATGCCACCGCCGGCTGCAACATAGCCCGCCGTGCACGTCTGCAGCAGGAACGCATCATCATGAGTTTCCTTCGCTACTAACTCTCTGCATCGGTACACTTCGTCCTCCGTCGTTGTTTGCCTTTTAGGGGAAAATTTGGGGGACGAAAGGGGGGCGACGGCCGGAGGCAACGTTCTGGCCGAGTTACGACCGACGGCCGTAACCGCCAAAGCGCCTCATTTAGGCGCAGCCCTCCCTTAGTCCTTTCTTGGTCACGATAAAATGGAGTGTAGTCTACCGGATAGATGGGCCGGCAGCGGCCTCAAGGACGTGCAACGTCACGGTTATCGGTTCAGAGAATTTTCGTCACCAAAAAGAAGCATAAAGACAGATAAAGGAACAGAGAATGCAAGAGCGAAATGAAAGAAAGCGGGAAAGAAGCCGCAAGAAAGGGACGAAAGCAACCACTCAGGCAAAAGAAGAAATAATAAACGTTACATACGTTGTAAAGGACACAGCGGGAATTTGTTATTGTCTTTGGGCATTATTGTTATTTGCCGTTCTGTGGCTAGCGACATCACTATCTATGTGAGAGCTCCACCTCTCTTTTCTTTCTCTTCTTCTCAAATGAATCCGTATGTAATACTGACATTCTACATATTTATTTGAATTTTACTTAATTTCTTCTATGTTTAGCACACACACACACTTGTTCACCTCTTCCTAAAGCCGAGGAGAATATACTCATTATCCTTTACCAAAATATAATTAAATAGTTCTCGTATCCTTCTTCAAGTTCACTTATATTCATATAAGTGAGATCAACATTTATGTATGTATAACATTAGAGCAGTGGAAAAGATCACTCAATAAAACCACCGTCACTTGACCACTCGAAAAGCCTGTTGTATATTAGTGTACGTGCACATGAAGATATATATATACATGCAAGCTTCTCTTCACTTAAGATTCCGAACGAAGTAGAGAAAAATAGAGAAAAAAACGCGCCTTCAGACAACCATTATAGTGCATTGGGTCGGGCCGCCGCGAATTTGGAACGCTTTCTTTAGTACAACTGCAGAGTGATTTTGTATATTGGTCTTTGAGTTCTGTGAAACTGTGCGTCCAGCCGTTCCTGTTTAATCTCAGTTATTCTTCATCGATATCCAGGGTTTTAGGAACTGTGTAAGCAGACGACGTGGTACGATTATTTGTTTGTCCGCCCACTCTCAAATGCCTAGGGTGCCTCACAATTTCCGGCTTTAGAATCTTATTGGACGCTACTATAGGAGTTGTAAAATGGGAGCGTTCACCTTTGTAACCACGCGATCTCCATCTGTGAGCCGTACTCTCTCCTTGCGGTACAATAACTTACCGCTGTCAAATAGCTATCAATGCTACTAAAGCGCCTACCCGCTACGATAGATAGAAGAGGCCGCGGATACGCATGTGCGTATGAAAGAAAAAAGATAGGTTACATTGCAATGAAATAAGGACTGCTTGTATACCAGGGTGGTGAATGTACAACGTAAGAGTAAAGAGAGGACCTACTTTATAGTTGAAGGTTCACCTGGTACTGGTTTATTCTAGGTGTGACTTAGCTGGTGCTCTGTTTTTCTGGGAAACCTTGAAAAGTTGTTGTTATTGGCTGGCGACAAGGGTGTCAGCAGTCGGTGATCTTGATCCAATTCTGAGGTTTAGGTGAATAAAACGTTAAACAAGAAAGCCTCATTGTACATAGTGTGCATGATACAGGAAAGATGAATTCAATTTACTAACGACCTGAAGGGGTAAAAATATTTATTTTCACAAAATTATTAAGGGGTAAAAGGTCGCTTAAACTGTGCATTCAAATATCGGATCTTGCCTTAACAGGTACGCTTGAGACAGGCGCTTTACTGAATCCTGCAAAGCAAGAAGTTACTTTTCCATTTCATACCTCTTTCATTAACCTTTTATACAAATATTAATAAATGACTGGTTAAACATAAAAAGTATACACAAATTATTAAAATATACACAAACATATTAATATGTTATATTATAGGGTGAAACATTCAAACTTAGTCTACCTTTCGCTAGCTGTCTGTCGTAGTGGGAATGCGTTCATCCGCTAATCTTGATACCAAGATAAGGCTTGTATTTTATAAAACCAAACAACAAACTCATCATAACGGAAACGGTGTCTCATTTTTAAATTTGTACGAAGATCATTATTATTCAACTTCTTTGTTCTAAGCGAACTCTCACCAAACCTAACCTTCATTTTTTTCCAGAAA
Source organism: Varroa jacobsoni (assembly GCF_002532875.2). Lineage (NCBI taxonomy): Eukaryota > Metazoa > Arthropoda > Arachnida > Mesostigmata > Varroidae > Varroa > Varroa jacobsoni. Next base: position 29,767 of record NW_019214482.1, read on the forward strand.
TAGATAATCTACGTTTTCCATTTCTCATGTGGCGCAGCAAAGTGTAACTTTTTTAGGTTATATATAATAATAACTTAGGTCTTCGGTACCATTTTAAATAGAATAATATCAATCGCGAATCGAGTCGTCTAAATAAGCTCCAACGGTTTGATTTTTTGAGACTTTTTATAAATTTTAGAACTTCATACCCTGTGAGCCTACGCATTTTTGAAATTTTTGGTCTGCAAAAGCTTAGAATGTAATTTCGTTCATACCTCCTATTATCTCTAAACGCACACTTGATAGGAGTTTTTGTGGAATAAAAAAAAATATTGTGGAACTAGTTCGCTAAGGGTCCAGGTGCCGGATCGAAGCGGTAAATAGTGGTTATATGAAACGGGCATGACCACCATGAACGATACTTCTACAGGATTAGAATAACTTCGTAGAAATGTCGATTTTTTTAAGCATAATTTCGAAAAGAAAGAGTGGTTCGAGTTTAGATGCTATTCTTCGAATCTTACGTCCGGCACCGCCGTTAGGCGCCCTCTCAGACGGCTGACTGCCAGCTCCGTATTAATAAAGCTAGACGTTCCTGTTGTTAGCACTGTATACCAGCGAGGTATTGCTCGAACAAATAGCCGTTGCGCCGGTATTAGTGTGTCGTCGTTTACAATCTATATACTTTAAACGAATGCCTCTATTCTCAGTGACCCTAATGAGCCAAATCCGACTCACCACTTCAGGGCGTATCACATCGTGTATTATTGCCAAACATCTGACATCTTCCCTACCTCCAAGAACAAAATGGCTAGGGCTGGGACACTGTGGCGACGGGAGAGGTCCTCACTGCTAGGTCTCTGTTGGCCTCCGACGACACAAATCCGGAAAATAATTTCAAAGGACGTATTAAGTAGCCAAGTATATTAGTTTCGACATTATTTGACAACATCATGTTCAGCATTTCCACTCCAGCATGTTTGGCTAGTGCATGATATAAGCAAGAACTGCAATGGCACAAAACGATAGCGATGATTACGGTAAATTAGCGCACGACGGAAATACAAATACGTCATATCATATAGAAAGAACTTGGGTTTAATTAATTTAGGAAGGCGAATGTGTAATAAGACATTTGTGAACCTATTGTCGGAATGTCGGATCCAATTATCAAGTGTATGCTTAACAGATTTAACGGTTTTTAGTATTTTAGGATAGACGAATAGAAAATAATAAATAGAATAGATGGACGGAATGGCAGTAGGTAGTGTTTTATTGTTTTGGCGCACCGTGGCGAAACGGTCGTGCGATGGCTAAGCCGCTTAGTACCGTGGGGCAGTAGCAGACCAAATTAATTTCTGCTCAAGGTCATTATTCGGAAACATTGGCATAGCTGGCGCGCTGGTGGAGTCTCGATAGACTCCTCTACCATCGAGTGCGTCGAAGCTTTCTCCCAACGGTTTGACCATCGGCTTCATGATACGCTATACGCTTCTCACTTCGACACATATCTCCTTAAACGACTGGAGTACGACGTCGAGTGCAGTCTGTCCCTATTTTTTCGCGGCTCAATGAACAACGAAATTAATTAACGTTTCTTTTTCCAAACCGCCTACGCAATTCGCAACGCAAAAAATACTGACGATAACTAATGTAACCTGTGTGCTGTTCTCAAAGTTGCAACATGTGAAAATTGTCAGAATACGGAATTAAGTATCAAGCTGTAGCGAAATTTCCGCATATTCGCCCACCATCATCTCGCATTATTGTAGTTTGAATACGGAAGGTCAAAGCCGACACGACGATTTACTGCAACTGACAGGCGCTCCATTTAGTGCATGCACTCGATGCTTTATTTAGTTTACGCGCGTAGCGTCCTGCAATAACCAGCATCAGGAAAGTTTCAGTCAAAAGATCAATCTTTTAAATAAATCGCGCTCTGGTGGGCGTGACATCTCTGCAGACTCAGCAGACGATTGAGTAGATGGCGCTGGGAACCGAGTTACCAATATGGAAACATATACAAAGGCTTTTACTTCGAAAAGGAATAATTGAAACGTAGCTAGTGGTAGCATTAATGATTCCAACATGAGGAATTCAGCATAGCCATATCATTGTGCCACCTACCATATCTGTAAAAGCTTCACTATTTTCATCATATTCCATACAGGTATTGTGCTATTCACTTTACTTGTGTATGTGACAGAATCCATGTATGAGGCTGGCTGGCTGACTGGCCATCCACGGCCAGTTTTGCACCGTTGTAGAGATAGCAGATCACCTCGTTCTTTCATTTCGACATACGCCAAACTGAATCCGAAATGATAGTATTGTGGTCGGAAAAGGCTGTCGAACGCTCGCAATGGGCCCGGACTGACCTGCTGGAATCGTGTTTGCATGATATGCTTTGTAAAAGTCGATTGGCTTCCACTTCAGAAAAACTTCTACTTTCGTTTCGGAGTCTTTGAATCTCTGCTGTAACTTGAACACCGTGGCCCTTGCAAAAAGCGAACAGTCTCGTTCTGTAGCTATCTGCCAAGGGCTGTTAAGTAAGCTACCAGACGGCCGGCGTGGCATCGGTCACCCGGAGTTAACGGTGGCTACCCACATCGCTTAGAAGCGTATAGCCGGTCCTCGATGAACAGATCTTGTCGTTGTTACTTTGTTTGTCCCCATACAAATGCCGATTTGTCATGGTGGCTCGTAAACGCTACACTTTTCAACTATTTAGACAGCGTCACCGTTTTGCCGCCCAGTTTAACAGATATTCTTATTGTATCGGATCGGGCTCGCAATACGCTCGGAAACAAGTGCTGGACCTGACGCCCAAACGAACGGGTCTTTTGACACGATGTCTGCCTTCTTATATATTGATGTATATACATACACACAGGATATTTACACTGATGCCGCTGGAACCCCATCGGGAGAACTGACTCAGAAGGCAGAGGTAAATATGTAAATAACTAGAAACAGTTGTTATTCACCCAGTTTGATGTGTAGAAAATAAAACCCGTTACAGAAATCGTTTACAAATGAAATTGACCGATAATTTCTAACAAGGGAAGTTTCGCTCCGCGTTAATACATTGACAGTTGGGTTTGCAAAAAGGATGCATACAAGTATCTGTGTCAACGCGGTGGGTGGCAAAGCTTACAACTGTTTGAAAGATAAGAGAGCTGGAGGAAACTATGCAGATCTAAATAAATACATAATAGATAAATGGTTAACAGATAAAGCGACTGAACGAGTAAGTTAAGTTGACTAGTTACGGACTTTGGCGAACAAAGACACCTAGGTTGCATGATAACGCATCGCTATATTTTAACTCTACGAACGAGTGTTATATATATATATATATATATATATATATATATATATATATAATAATAACAATTGGATCAGCAATTTTTATTTGTTTACCGACATCTTAACAAACAGCAGTCAGGATATAATGATATAATGCCCAAAGTGCATGAGCACACAGTAAGTTCGCCAGTTGACCAATAAACTCAGTTTGTAAAACAGCTGCTGGACGCACTAGTAGACGAGGTCTATTCACGTATTGTAAAAATTTTATTTCGAACATTACAGACGCGTACTGCTGAGTCCTAAGGGGGGGACGGCGATTGCTTTGTAAAGCCGTCCACTTTCCACCCGAAAGTTATACGAACCGTGCTAGACAGTTGGAAGGTTATTAGTGCAAATAGAACAGTGTAATATTTAGTTAAGCATCAGAATAACGTGAGGGATAGACAAATATTTTCAGGATGACGTCTGCCGCCGGAAACACCATCAGAGGGTTTGGCTACTTTTTTTTTTTGGACGAGTATAGTAAGTTCTAGGAAACAGAAAGCAGTGTTCACCGCTCACACCAACATCATTTCCTAACAGACAGTCTAAAAGTATTCTTCAGTGAAGTTTAACCGCATTGCCTCTGTCAGTATAAATATCCATAGCACTTCTATAGAATATGAGATGAATACCTTTATCGCAAACGAATAGTGTGATTAAGTTCTTCACACTAATTAATTATTGTTTTATATAACTCGAAAGTTGGATTGCTAATTAGGTAATTGAGTGAGACCTACTAGACGAAATTTTTAGGAATTTACAATAATTTCAGTACCTCTTCTTTATACGCCAGCCCCATTCTGCATGTACATTCGCCTCGGCATTACAGCGCACTACCAAAAATGTGTGGGGTTTTACTGTAAAAGTTACTTAATCGTCTCTTAATGACAATTTTCTCACAAACGAGCATCGCATCGTAACTCTCAACATAAAGGTCTCCGTTTTAATTCTGTGCCGACTTTTATTATATTTATCTAAATCAACCCCTACATTCGTTAAGCTTCTTCTCGGTCTTTTTTCTATCTGTGCTTGTAAATACATTTGGTTATATGTTTGTGGAACACCCAACCCATCGTTATCTCCTGCCTCCTTACCCCAGCGTGTTTTCATTTTGTCAGAAACTTCCTCGGCAATCGTTCTAGCCATAAGCCTTGAGACATCGGCACGGGAAAGCCTGATGGAAATAGGAAGATCTAAAGGCAGCTTTATTTCTTTGTATCTCATCATCAACGCGCCACTCTTTCCTTTATCTGCACTTCCGCAAACGCCTTACAGCTCTGAAGGTCGTTCTCCCATCATAAACATTAACGAAAACGCTCTTTTCGAGAGCTGCTCGTCTGAAAGCGTTCCGTTCATAGCTTTTCCCTCATGACTTTTGTGCAGACCCGCACGCATCCATTTTAACGAATTTCAATCAAACTGCATTTTTATTTTTGAAAGCAATGGTCGCTTTTGACGACGGTCGGCATTCCGACCGTGCAAGTTGTTACCGAAGTCCGTTTGCCGTCTATTCTTTGTTTAACAATGTTGCGACGTAAATATGTCCTAGTGCAGACACGTCAATGGCCGAAAGGACAAAGGGAGCCAGCTACGATCTCTGTAGTACTGACAGTATATGTACGCAATTCTCATTTATGCGTGCCTGCCGCCGACCCTAGACCAGATCAATCCGGTACCGCATCAGTCAGTTCGACGTCCGGCGTCCATCTTTTTGTTTACACCGTCCTTTCTTAAGATCACATGCACTCAACCAGGATGGCCGTAAGTATTAGGATGATGACCAGACATAAAATGTTCCTGAGAGAGTCGCACGTTTTTATTAATAAGTTTATATTTGGAGCAGCAGCAGCTAGAACAACAACGCAAAGCCAACGACCCATGGTACTATCCGTAGACGAAGCGACCACCGTCGCTCTATCGTATATCGTTTACCAATGCCCGTCCGATTGCGAGAGAAAACGAGTCTGTCTTGAAACGCAGGTCCCCATAAAAGTAAAACAAAAATGAAAGCCCTTGTTTACAAACTGACGCATAGATACATTTGTGTTTATAAGAGATCACTTGTTTTTTCTAACGAGATCCTTAAGCGATGGAGATGCATTATAAGCACGACAAATTGTCGCTATCGTGTTGATGTTCAGAGTAATTATCACCTAAAGAAAACTTACGAGTGAATTGATCGACGGACGATGGTTGCACAATAAACACGCATCGTCACTTGAACAACAGACAGACAAACTTGAAGACAATTTATTTTGCTTTTTGACTATAGAATAAGATTTTGACATTATAATAAGATAATTTGATGATAATGTGTAATATATGTAGATTAGTAGTTTGTTTGGGGATATATGTTAAACTTGACAGGCGATTTGAGCGAATAACTAGATAAAAGTGCTCATTAACGTTCTGAAGGGACTGGGCATTTAGGCCTGGATGAATCTGATGTCTAACAAGAAGCATAATGTATAATTGAAACAGATTAACGTTAACGATGCCCAATTACTGCACAATTTATAGAAGAGAGCATTCTAGAAGCAACATATTATACTCGAACCAAACACGAAACGTACGTGACTCTGGAAAGATTGTTAATGGCTATCCGAGTCTCCTATTATCTTCACAGTAAATTAACCGACCTGCTATATATTCAATGGCTATAAACCTTGAAATCAGCTCAACGGTATATGAACTACCGATCGACAGGATATAGGTGATCGCTATCTCACCAGCCTGCTCTTTCAACTGCGACCTTTTTAGCTGATATAGCGACCATCAGAAGTATTCGCTAACTAATAGTATTATATTATTTGTCAGATTATATTCGTCCGTCGCAGGATTGGTTTGTTCTACCACACAGTAAGAATGTCCTCGCTTTCTTCTAACAGAGTTTTGTGTTGACGTGAGTGTATCTGTACGTGTCTGTATGCGTGCAGGAACCGCCGCCACTGACGCCCTCGCTATCAGCGGTGCATCTGTAAATCCAGTCCCAAAAAACAAGATCGGAGAACGAGATATGAACGTATCGTACTACCACTGTTTCGAACTGATCCTAAACCGCGATGACTTTTCGAAGCTGTGAAACGCCCAAACGGACTTCAGGCGTATTTCTAATCCGCTATATTCGAAGAACGGTCACGCGCCTGTGTGAGAATGGGAGGCACGTACGTCATGGAGCGACCGACAACGCCTGACGCATTGACGACGCTTCGAATCTAAAGCGCGCAGCAAGCTACTATATAGTGCTTATGGATATTAGCTTTGAAATGTACACTTCATTGCTAATCCCGTACACCGCACAATAGCCTTTTCTAAGATTAGGTAACGCAAGATGCAATACACGGACCAATCGGCTGGGTACGACTAACTGAGAGAGGGGTACTCCCTACAGCGTCAGCTGAACAAGACCAGCTGGGAAGTGTCATTGACACGGTCAAGGCTGATTGATACCAGCCATCAGTCATTAAGTACATTAGGAAACATGGAGATAATTGAGAAAGGGCGTACCCTTAACAATAATGATCAGAAAATGCTCACTGAGCTCTGCCAATAACATAGTGGAACGTATGCCAGTATTTAGGCATTTGCAAGAACGGATTATTTGTTTACTCCGTAAAAATCAGAGAAGACCCTTTCGGTTCACTAATTATGATAAAGTGCATCATGTATAGTTGTACATAATTTCCCGTTTAGCGGATTACATTAGATTTTGGTAAGCAGCAAAGCCTTTAAACGGGTTTTTACCGGCTAACGACAGACTTGGCACATACAGCCACCTGATGGACATAGCATATGCTTACCACGCACGTTATATTTTCTGCTTACGTAAAGGTGCTACTTTCTATATATATATATATATATATACACGTATAAGGCGAGAGTGGCATGTACATCTGTGTTACGCTTATGCGTCTGGGGTTAAATAGGGGGGTCATACAAAGCTGAATTCTACGCGACGGAGATTGCGCAAAAAAGTTCTCCAGCACTGAAGCTTCAAATGTGGTTAATCTGTGTTACAAATTCAGTGCAGCATAAAGCTCTTCCGTTATGAGTGGCTTCTGGCATTGTCGGTAACTACATAGGTAACTACTATATAGGAGCACAGGTACAACGGTGAATTTAAGCTAATTTGCACAATACAATATTGCCCTGATGATCCGGTTACTTTTTAGTGCTTTAACACACTACTGTTCATAAGAGATTTTCTACCTTTTACGGGTTATAGCGTTATGCACTTCGACGTATTTGAATAAATATCCGCTTATAAGTAACCCGTTTTTCGAAAATTATGCATATAAGACTCTTTCAGGAAACGAGATGCTGTGTTGTTAGTCTAAATTTGATTTTCTGATATGGGTACAGGAGCTACAACAAACAAAAACCCACTTTAATCTAAAGGACCAGAGACACGTTAGATTTCTTTGATCTAGATGGCCACGATGCTGTCGTTGGTTTAAACGCATCAGCAAATCATTGTTCAATGTACGAAGTACGTTGATGGCCTGTTATCTATAATACGTCATAGAATCTTTTTGCCTGTGTGATCGCTTCAAAGTACTACAGAATTTACTTCTATTTTTTGTTATCGGCTACAACTTATTTGGCAGATATAGTCTAACTAATCCTTACTTCATTTTGATATCGCTGCAATGTCAACAGTTGACTCTATGTAACGATGTTCTTGAGACGGGGACCGATTAACACCAAAAGAGGTGAGAAACTAGTCGGACTTGCCTGAGCTACCGGCGATCTAACCGTTACAGTTAACCCTTCCGTGCAGAGTCGAGAGCAGCAATAAAAAACACCGATCATAAATTACTTTGATTCAGTCTGGCCTAAAACCTTTGATTGAGACTCGGCGGCCGTTAGCGCTCAACGATAATCTCTGATTAGCGAAAGCCTATCTCGCGTGACTCCGTGAGGCAAAAAGACAAACAGCATCACTGCTCTGACCGGACGGTTCCGATCTCTTTCTAGGCTCGTCTTTCTCGTTATTGATATCATACTATGTCATATAAAACTCTCGACTGAGGCTCACTGATTATTCAGGTATAAGGTGGAGAGACCAATAGTTCTTGAGGGCAGATGAATAGCCGTATCTGTAGTGGAAGGTCTTAGCCAGTTGTCTAATGCTTACTTTTAGCAGACCTTGACTTTGGAAGGCCTAAGCTTATCTTCTGTGGCTATACTCAACAGTTCAATGGCAACCGATCCTAAATTAGCATGCTTGTACCAACATCCCCTACCACAGCGTATCACTACATACTTCATCATAGTCATAGCTTTTGGTGTTGTTCTTTAAGAAGGTTTCGTACGCTAGCGTGTATTGAGATACACTTCGTCTTTATATTGTGTAATTTCATTTGTATTTCATTGTATGTAATCGCGGTCTAAACTTCGTCGAAAGCGTGCTCTATCTATCTACGATAGCGTACAATATATGTGATTACATATACTAAGTGTACAAGCTATACGTCATCTCTCTCCCGTAGTACACTTTAGCTTCTGGTTGTAAGTCGCGCATAACCCCGTCTTTTCAATTGCCCGGTACTTATCCTGCCTTGTCAAATCTAAGCCCCGTCTAACGATGTTGCCTAGTGACTCTTCAAAGGCTATTATGCCGGATAGTTGATGACAGCTAATTATGAATTTGTTTTTGAGCACCCCATGTAATGCTTTTTTCCTCGTTCTTTCCTTATTTTTGATTTTGCGAGTTGCATCGGTCCGGAGCGAAGACTGCCTCGTACAGCCTTCGCCTTCGCAGGTCCATTAGTTTATGGATACTTTGAGAGGTCCAAGTGGCAGTACATGCTGAAACTAAGTACCTTTGCTGTCTGTTGGATAGTCATCGCTGTTAAGGATGAGGATTCTCCCATAATGGTTTTTCCAACGATGCACGCTAACGGAGCAGACGATGAGAAAAATGATAACAGCGTAACTAAGATAACTGCTGACTTTAAATGAGCTGTCGATAACAATTAGTCCTTTAAGTGCATATGGAAAATTATATGTGGCTTCACCATTTACTGTCAGGGAAAACTCGTCTATGGAGGCTGTCAATTGAGGTACATTGCATTCGTTCGTACTGATACTATAACATTGTTGCTTTGATTGATGCGTGTAGTTGGTGAAGAACGGGTCTTCTTTAAGTTTCCGCCCCATGAATCAGATGGGGGTCTTTATTTGAATAATGTTTCGGATATAATGGCTTTTCTGAGAAACAACTGGACGGCAGAACTTTACGTCTTGGACCAGAATTGGTATAATGATAATATTGTTCTTGAGATCACGATTAGCCTATATAAAGTGATGAGATTCGCACGGCCAGATAACAGTGATACGTTTGCAAAATGGGAGCAGACAATCCACAGGTGTTTGGTCATTGCGTAAGCTAACATAATTTTCGTCAGTTATCTGCAGCGCCTTTTTTGCAAAGGATTATTATGCAAATTTACGTAACGCCGCGAGGCTGAGGTCCGGAAGCTCGGAGACAAAGAACTCACGAAATTAGGCTCGCAGTGAAGGCTGTCAATCAAGCAAAACCAACAATAGAAATTTTGTAGTACGACACGATGATTCATGGGTCCTTGAATCGCAAGCCTTTATCATGGGCTGCTGAGTACCAGAAAAACATTTCGGAAGCCATAGTTGAATCTATCTCATTCGAAAATAGACAGAATAACTTCTCTGTTTTCCGTACGTGAATCCGTAGGGTGAATTCAAGTATTCGACCATTGTACGATGATAATTACGCTAGGTGACCAACATTTGAGCTCAGTTGTTGACAGAATCCCTGCGAGCATTATTAATTACCAAAAGCTGGTAATCTAAGTTGAGAGAAATGGCATTTTAGACCGGTTTGATTTTGAAGCAAAATATCTATCGTAACACACACGGTTATCGACCCTGTTATTAACACTATACCAACGGTCCAATATCACTTTTATCACAGCTAACCTTGTCGTATAAGATAGTATTTTTTTATGTAGAATAAATTTCGTTCGAACGCTCATCATGTCACCCTATGCCAAGGTCGACAGACCTTCTAACAGTACGGGTCGTCATCCTATTGTCATCGAAGTATTGCAATAGTAGTCTCCTTGCTTCGTTGTCAAACCAAGGCGTCTGTAATACCTAAATTGGGTTATAGCAAAAATGGAGTTTAGTTCATCTTCACCGGCTATCTGACCTCATGCAAGCGTGGATTCACGTTATATACCACTTTCTATTTTACGATACGTCTAATGCAGTCTCGATCAGCATCGGCGCAATACTATGTGTTTCAGAGCCGTTGGTTGTTGTTCTGATAGGTGTTACATAACGTAGTGTCCATTCAGTCACTGGCAAAGAAACAAATGCCGCTGTTGATCCTACTAAGTAGTGAGTATGAGCCGAGCCTTTCGTTTCATCGATCAGACTAGGATCAGATAGCTCAGTTCCACCCACTGCGACGCATAGTGAGTCAGCAGTAAGGGTGGCGGCAGACGCTCATGTGTTTTAAGACAGACTCGCTGATTATAGCCTTAGGCTGTGAGTTTTCGTTTCTTTGTTCGACCTTATCTTCAGGTAGGACTAGTACGACCACGACCGAATGCTCAGAGATATCTTCAAACTCAAAAAGACCCGTTACTGCAGCCCCTCCAGGCCGCTGCAGCAGCTAAGCTTGCAAAGCTGCTTTTAGTTTTTACCCGCGCTCACGCACTAAGATCTCTGAAGCGAAAAGCTACGCAACAATGATCGCTTTCTTGTTAACCAGCGTAGTGTGCGGTGTATAGGCATGTACTTTGGTATCACCAGTAAAAGTGACTTCTTCGAGGCTATCTTAATCCGTGGTTTTTTAGTTAGTCGGTCTTCGTTCAACGCCTCGATGGCTAACCGGACCGAGAAGCACGACCGGACTCGTTTCTAGTACAAATACTATTACTACTACTATATTGTTTCTAGTCGGACTATTGAGCAGGCAGACATTCACAGGATAAGAAATGCCGTGGTCTGTTCGGTAGTGTTCTTCCGTACTAGAACCTTACTGTTGTCGTATTTTGTTGTTGACGTCTGTTTTGAGTTTTGGAAGTACTCGGTTAATGAGAAACTTTGCAATGCATTCTACAGTCTAGTGGTCTCATTGGCCTTTAACCGTCCTTTATAGTGGTGTACATTCGTATGTTCGAGAGTTCGGTTAAAAATGTTGGTTATCACGCATTTGGTAAAGACTACCAGATATTCGTTAAAAGAAATTAGTTAAAAAATTAAAAAAACGTGCTACCCCGGAGTGAAGGTAGGCTATTTTGTTGATTTCGGTTAAGGCTAGGGGCAAGCGCGTACCGAAACATGTTCACGCACCATGCCAGTAAACAGCTGGTGAAACTGTGGTAAGATTATGGAAGAAATGTGGAAACTGAGTTTATGGAACAATACAATAACATATCAACAATACTAAATAGAAGTATCAAACTCTACGCCGTGAGACTATTTATGCACACTAATACTAAAAACTAAGTATTTTTGCGTTCTAATTATCGACATATAAGACTGCGTACTATATTATCATGTATGCCATACTAAACAGGATAATTATTGCAGCCTTTTAAAGCACTCTTTGGTGGTCGACGTTATTTCCGTTTGAGGTTGACATGCTTACAAACAGGAAGCATGGCGACAAAGTGATGAAATGTGTGTTCCGTCGGCTGCCTGCAAATAAAGTTATCTTCATTGTCTTCAATTGGATTTTGTACGGTGAAGATTTTTTTATCCCAAAACTTAAATTTCGTTTTTTGACTTACGTCATACGTTAATTACTTACGTCATAGATAAACTGTAGATTTGTCGTTGCGTCACGTTAATACAAGTTGCTGAAACGGCGAACCTCGCCATCGGAGGAAAACTTAGTACGAATAAGCGCGTACCTCATTCATGCACTGTGCGTAATTTCTCACGACCGATGTTAGTTTGCAGTATTTTCTGGGTTACACTGATTACAATCCCTTCTAGAATTTAAAGTAGTTGTACTGGGCTTTTTTTTATCTTATGTTATTGTACATAGATGTTGGCGCAGTGGCCTGAACTCTAGCTGGAAAAAGCCAGAGTAGTAGTATACGATAAGCCTGTTTAAATGAATACACACTTTTTTTCTGTTCATCTAATAATAAAGTATGGTCTGATGCTCCAGAAGTTCCCGATTTTACTCAAATACGAATTAAAAAAAAAGCACTCCACGTGACTAAAATATGCTGAAGTATGCGTTTATTTGGGAAAAACGTATCTCTTTTATTATCTTATCAGTTATTTATCCCTCTATAACGAAGCAGGTGTCTAATTATCGTCGTCGTATCTATATATAAATATTTACCAATTGAACCCTAAGCTAATATTACCGATCTGCCATTTTGTCCAATTTCCAGGTAAACTGAACGTCGATGAGAGTCAAGGGGCAGACGCGAAACTAATTATGTTGAAAACAACGGAGCCTAATGCTCGCAAGAAGAGAGTTGAGACCATCATCCTGACGCCGCGGCATAAGCAGCGTTGAATAGGTAAAATAGTCAAAAAACATACGGCGTAAATTTCAGCTTTCTTTCTAAAGCATTGAAGATACCGCTTAAAATCTGAGCATTGAGCTCGTCAAAGCGCAACAGGGAGTTACAAAGGGTTACTTCAAGTGTCACGCATGATAAGCTTGATTATAAGCGGAATTTTATAATGTCAACTATTACAAAAATTTGCTAAAGTCGAAGATAGATGGAACGGCTACAAATTTAAATTTCGCGCCGTGCTGTCGCTAGTGATTTGAAGCTGTGTACTTCACATTGTTATCTATTGATTAGGCATATCTCGACCTATCAAAGCGTCGAATAATCTTAATAATAGATACAATAGCATTTTTCGTAGGCAGGAAGCATAACGGAATCTTTCAGAAATGATAATATTATCATACGGGATCCAGCATCAGGAAACTGGTTGTGTTAAATGCCTCAGGCGGATCACTTTCAGCAAAGCCTCGCTGAACTTCTAGCCCGCTGCACCCTGCCAGCAACAAATAAGCTATAGATGGTCATTAATGGCGTTCTTAACTGAATAAAGGTATACGCAGTGCGTTTATCTAAACATACCTGCCTATGTAAAAAGGCTTTGACTAATTAGTGGTCAATCGGTCCTAAAGGTTTTTACTGAGCAAACGAAGGTCGCGCGTAAGCTGCTGCTACTTAGGGACACTAACGTTTACCTTGAACGAGCCAGAACCGTTCAATATGCATATCTTACGTTGTTGCAAAGAATGCAACAGACATAACAACGTTGTCAACTTGGTGCCTTAAAGCAGCTAAGTATTCTTTTTAAGCATTTACAGTGTCCGGTAGCATGCTTTTGCTGACTGCGGAGGCCTTCTGATTCCTCCGTTCTTATCAATGCGGGTGCCGGTGCCTCGTTGTATCAATATAGCTTCTAGTCAATGCGCGCTCTATATTATAGCATTTATTGCAGAGCTGCAATCGTAGAGACATATGTATGGCTAATTTTAGGGAAGTGATTTTGTCCTTTAAATTCCCTTTCGTGCCAGGTACCACTGCGATAGCCTGATCCTCTACGCGATCAACTGATTCGGCCTGCGGGCAGGCAGACGTTTGAGTAATCTATGACGATCTCGACAGATATCAAATTATGCTTTTGAATAGAATTGGGTATACCACAACTTATACGTACATACAATACACAACATCCTCTAACTGAGCTTCCGTTTGCATAATACTTAACGAAAAGTTCAACTACTTCGATTAACGAGGTGAATTATAACACCAGGTGCTAAACCTGGAACGAACACGGTTCCCATGCTTCGTTGTAGGCCAATCAATTGAAACAGTTGACTGGTTAAATAAACGTGTCCGCCATATCTGTTGCTACTCGTCACGGCGGGGATACTAAGCTAGCCGCACATATATCCTACTATTTACAGTTATTTAATTGTAGTTCTACAGTTAATTTCGTAGTTCAAAGATCACATTAAATATGCTGTCATGACATAGAACTGACGCAGGAGAGGCATTTGTGTGTGCAGAGATAGAAAAACCAGGAGACCGGCACAGAGAGACACAAATTTGCTCACTGCGCAATCTACAGAACACCGCTCTCTACTGTAAACCTGCATACATAACAGTATGTCTGAAACACGCTTCTGAGCACCGACTCGAAAATATTGCGCTGAACTCTTCTCGTGACGCCGCTTCCCTTCAAGTGGGCATCTGGCTCACTTGAAGTTTCAGTGCCGGGGATGTACCCAGCCGCAGTGTAGATAGCTGTAACATCTCCTGATAGGTAATAATAGGTTAGGGCTGCGTACACATGACGTGATGCCATGCTTCAGATATTTCTAGCATTTAACGCAAATAGTAGAACTGAGGGCGAAGACACGATAAGATACGACTCTGTCTTTGTCTTAGTGTATATTGTAATATATGTCGACATTGTGAAGGCGGTCGAGTCATGCGACAGACAGCTGACATAAAACACCGCTCGTACTATTGCCAACGGCTGAGTTTGATGCCTGAGCCGGCTGACGAGTTGAAGTCGGTCAATTCTTATACGGTTACTTTTGTAATGCTTGGAACATGACCAAACAAATGCTGAGCGTATGTCGTTTGCAGGTACGATTACTTTGCTTCTACTGGTTTTTTGTTCGTTTACCTAATCTGGTCGTACAAACTTTCGATTTTTGAAACACCCATTCGCTAGCGAGGCGACATCGGCCTTTCCATTTCAGCCGACGCCGCTGGTGTCTTCCTATGGCGAGCTAACAGATCAGACGTACCGGGATTTGGTAGTCAAACGGCAATGAGGCGACGAACGTCTCTTAGACGTTCCATAACTGGTTCTCAGACGATTCGTGCTTTACCTATTACTGTCTGGGTATGGGCAAAGAGCGATCTACAGCTCGTAAACCAAAAGAGGTCAATGGGTTCTGAACGCAGTTGCCACCACCCCCACATCAGTTATCGCTAGTAGATCGCCTTTAAACTGCTTCTGAGCATATTATTTAGTGAGGCATGTATGTCAACTGAAATATGCACAGTATTAGCAAGCTGAATCATCAAAAAAAAAAAAGCGGACCGAGCAATTCGGTTGACGAAATATAGCACCAACGTTTCAGTCGGAGTCGTAGTCAAAACCTAGGCTGCATCTAAGCCTTGAGGTATTTCTGGTAGTTGAACACATGCATGTTGCAATAATAGATGCTTTTGACTCATGTTCATGTTTCAATAACGATCATAAGGATTCGTGATAGCACGACACAGCAACGTAAAACGAAACGTACGTCCTTGTTTCGTATCTTCTCGTAGAGACCATGGACAACGCTGCTACACTATAATAATCATTAACAGCCGCCGTCGTGACGTTTGCTAGGAAAGTTTTGATCAAAGATCGACAACAAATATAGAGAAAATAATCGTATACTGCCTATAAAGGTGCTCACTCGCCAAACGCGCGTGAACTGTAGCAAATACGATGTCGCCACGGGATAACAGCAGTCGCAAAACCGTGACGGCCACCCATGCTCAAGTCGTCGATCTAGTTAGCAGAGCCAATAATAGAGCTTATTAAGCCATCTGACAAGAAGAGATCTGTTCCGATTGTGTTTCTTTTTTCGCGAAACGCGCTCCATTGGAGGTTTACCATTTTGTTCTACTGTGCACTGGTCCTGGCATATCGTCAGGTCGAAGATATTTGCGATGGTATGAAGCTCTTTTTTTAATGGCAACAAAGGCTTGGTTTTTACGTTACGATTCTTACCATATTTGCTTATAGCTAATGTATAATTGGTTAAGAAAACAGTAGAAAATGAATACGAAGGAGAACTTAATAATCGATCAAAATCTAGCTCTTAACGAATTGATAGTTTAACACAGATATTCAGCCATTCATCCGCACACGAGGTAGTGTCTTCTTTTTGCACTCATCAATAATCTACCAAGCGTATTATTCAAACTGAAAATTGAAATATACACTACAACAGAGCTAAAATGAGCAGACAAACGTATATATATATATATATATATATATATATATATATATATAGATTCAATGAAAAAAAACACTATCTTTCTGTAAAAAAACAAAAGCTTCACTTCGTTCATCACGTGCGAGCAAATGAATATTTATTAATTAATTCTATTTGATCTGTAATCAACTAGTATAGCCAAACACAATTACGATTCTGTTTTACGAACCTATCTCAAGACATAGAAGCACATGAATTCCTCAATAATTTAGCCTATATCAAACTTCTCTGCTGACGTCTCTTCTTTCTCTCGTCGATTTGTTTTCCTTTTTTTTTTGCCTTCGCTTTGTTTTTAGGCCAAACTAGTTTGCAGGACCGCCGCTATTGCTGAAGCAGCGATGGCCACAGCGGCTCCGGCCGCGGAGGATCTCCTCCAACCAGGACACGTCGTTAAGGAACGGTGGAAAGTGGTTAAGAAAATCGGTGGCGGTGGTTTCGGAGAAATTTATGAAGGCCTAGATCTCGTATCCAAGGAGCTTGTCGCTCTCAAACTTGAATCGGCAAAACAGGCTAAACAGGTGTGTAGCCTAGGCTAATGTTAAGACTGTGAGAGGCGAGGCATTAGTCGCGTCGTGGCTTACCACTTCGGCAAGGCCGAGCTCTGTTGTATATGATTTATGTATGATATGATATGATATATATAAACCACAATATAAAATAATTAGCCTAAATAAGATTGTCAGATAGAAAAACATTGGTCTAAGAGACAGAAGTAGATAATTTAGTTATAGCGTGGATGAACGTCCCACAGTGCTCTGTTCCGTAAAGATGATAAGAGCATCTTTGTTTTTCCCAGTTAATTACGAAGCCTATTAATTAAATAGAAAAATCAAGCATATCTTCAGAAGTCGTTAAGATTAGGAGGTTTCAAGTATAGAATACTTTTAATGATACACACATTATTGGTTTGGTACCTTTTCTTTTTGCTTCGGATCAGAATAGAGAAACAATACCGTTTAAATTGTTGCTTTTATGAAGTCTTCATTGCTACTCTCTTCTCTTGCATGTATTGTCAGTTATTATCAATTAGGCTAGCAGGTTTGCACAATTAACGATTAAGCCGAAGTAACGTGATGGCGATGTCGACGCTGTGAGAAACGAAACGAAGTGCAGCCTAAGACCGCTCTGCAAAATACACGAAAAGTATTACAAGTGCGAACGTTCAGTGTATCAGCGGCGCAGCTCACTTAGCATGAGGAAGAAACTGTTAACCCATTTTGGGTTTTTTCTTTTATACACGCTTTACACATGTTGAAGGTGCTGAAAATGGAAGTAGCCGTCCTCAAAAAGCTGCAAGGTCGTGAGCACGTTTGTCGTTTCATCGGGTGCGGACGTAACGATCGCTTCAACTACGTCGTTATGCAACTACAGGGGAAGAACCTTGCCGAACTCAGGCGATCACAACCCCGCGGGGCGTTTGGCCTGTCCACAACGTTGCGGCTTGGGTACCAGATACTTCAGGCGATTGAGAGCATACATGGGGTCGGTTTTCTACATCGTGATATCAAGCCTTCAAATTTTGCTATGGGACGCTCGGCGCACAATTGTCGTAAGGTCTACATGCTTGACTTCGGTCTAGCGAGGCAGTACATCACCGCGTCAGGTATGATTAGTTCCTATTTATAATTGATTTTGTTTAATGGTTCAAAAACCGCAGTATGGTGGTTCCACCCCGCGTCCGAGCATCTCGTCCCTAGCTAGCTCGATTAGGTAATGTATAAGCGAGCTTTCAATAAGTCAACAGCTATGAGAACACTTAATTAGGCCGACTGAAACGGCCACATTTTAACGCTTGTACCTTTTTTATCATCAACTAATAGAAATCACGAACAGCATCGAAATTAGACGTAGTTGAAGCTTTATATCATCCATACAACAGTATGATAACTGAATATAGTCTATCGTTTAATACTGCAGTTGGTCGATCTAATGGTCGTAATTTTTGTCCGTCTATTCTACTTATTGCCTGGTGTATAGCAGACGATACGGGTAATAGTTGTGTCGGTGATTGTACCCGTACTGCGTATGCTGACGCAGATGGCGAATGAACTAATGATCGTTTCGTTTTCGTGTCGTGCTAAAACATTTTCATTTTTCTACAACGACCAAATTCGCAAAAATAGTCATTGAAGGTGACAATAATATAGCAATCATATTTACATAGGAGTTTAGTTATGGACGGAGCTATGTGTGAGCGTAAGATCCGAAGACGGCAATAAAAGTCGATAGCAAACAAGTCCAAGAAAATGGACGAACCCATTTCAATAGGAAAGAGAGCGTCGCTATCTCCAATTGACGCATATTTTCAGATATTTACATTACAGTATCAATGGCTGTCGTCGAAAACACTAATCTACGTCTTGTCTGATGTCTATTATCTCTGCAATGTATGATGGATTTCGTCCAGTAATTATACTAGCGCTAGTGGTCTCTTTCCAGCAACGGGCTCGATTTTTTTGAGTTCTGTTAATTTATATCAGCAGAGTGTATGATCGATCTACGTTAGTCTACGAAAGTCGGTTCTATCTATGACCGTCGCTGAGAAGTCGCCCGGAGGCCTATTGGAACCCGAAGAGTCAGATTTATCTATTATAATGCTAGATATGACTAGGTCTAATGATTAATCTCAGCTACGAAACAATCCAGAGATATTCTTATCCACGAACACTTTTACCTTTTTACCAAAAAGCTAATACTTGTTTTGCGTATTGGTCAGCCTCAAAGGACCCAAATGTTTTCCGGACTAGAGCGGTCCTTGCGTCTGCATGTTCATTGGGTAAAAGCCCACGCACTTTGCCTTAGAGGACATCTGTTTGCAAGTCCACTGGTTGTACGTCCTTAATCCGCTGGGTGCTCTTGCTCTTTATTCTTCTCTATTTCTTCTTTGTCTCTTTTTGAGGCCTTATATTGTTATGTCAACTCCTTCCTACTGGGTTTCTACCTTTCCGCTCGTTCATCGTAGTCAGATTGCCTTGGCTCGTCCAGACTCGCAGTTGAAGAGCTGTCGCTTGTCTACACTACCGTTACAGCTGTCTCTCTATGTTGTGTCGTCGAGCATCCACGGACAGGGGCGACGTAGAAGTCCTTCGCTCTTACGGATTGCATATAGTACAACAATGCATAACCATCATCTAAAGAGACGGTAGTGAAATAATTGTCTTGTGCATAAGAGTAGATGCTATAGCCGTCTACGAAGAAAACAATGACCATCGTGCTGGCGTTCTCAGAACAGAGCAGGATGCCGACGGATGTACTGGCCTGCGGTGCTCTTTTTGCTGCTGTCGTTGATGTCCCATTAGGGTTGTGTTATAAAGGTTGAATGGCCAGTGGAATGGGGCGGATGATGGGCAGATCAGGGGTGGCTACTCTGATAGAGAGACCGAGAGGAGAAAGGGATACGATAATGGGGTAGCCTACGACCCCCACAGCGGGTAGGGTACCGTCCGGATGTTGAGCAAGGGAAAAACTGGGCAAGACTTGGCCCGTGACCCAGGCACGTCGTCGCCTTGGCTTGAATCCGTTCACATGCAAACGTGGGCCGAGCCCTCGACAAGAACGCTGTGACAAGGTCCGCCTGATCGAGTCGGCCCGAGCCGAGCGAGAACAAGGTAGCTACGAGGGCAAAGGGGGCCTCTGTGGGGAGAGCAGTCTCAGAGGTCAGTAAGTGGACGAAGACCGTGCAGTTTGGTCAACCCGCAGTGTGAGCGCCAACCGTGCAGAAAGCTGCCTAGCTATGTAAGGGTAGAAATTGACTTCAAAGTAGTCGGTCATGACTGTACGTTTTTTCGGCCTTGCAATTCGAAGAAGCCTTCTGTTTACAAAAACATTTACAGGGCAAAAAGAAGCGAGGCTATTTAATTACATAATATGTATGTACTTGCAGAAGTAATAAGCACATAATAATAATGCCTATATACTCTTTATTAAACGGTTGTGGAGGAATTAAACCGGTTGGAATCCCGCGTTACTCTTTTGGCCTAAAGCTGACTGTACGAAATCAACTAACCATTTGAGTTGTTCAAAGAAATAAAATTGACCACCTAGTTAGAAGACAGGCAACGGAATGAACGTGTTATTAAGATTATTTATTGTTTTTATTTAGCGGGTGTATGTGTGGGCGTGTGTGTGTGTGTGTGTGCAGATGTGCTGGTGTTTATTTATTTTCTCTGTTCTGTTGATTGGTCGTTGCAGGCGAAGTGCGACCTCCGCGAGCGGCCGCAGGGTTCCGAGGAACAGTCCGTTATGCATCTATAAATGCCCATAAAAATAAAGAAATGGGGCGGCACGACGATCTCTGGTCGTTGTTTTATATGCTTGTTGAATTCGTTAACGGACAGTTGCCCTGGCGGAAAATTAAGGACAAAGAGCAGGTACGAGTTTCTCAGCACCCATAGATGGACTTCGCCGCACAGAGTCATACCTCAAATTATCATTTCCTTGAACAGAAGATCGCTCTGCTAGACTGAGCGCTTATTTGAGTATAATATCGTATAAATACGAGAGCGACTAGTCGTAAATTAAACTTACGGTAATAGCAGCAATAATATATTTAACAGTGTTTTCCGCAAACTTAATATTATTCATTGAATTCTGGATATTAGCATATTTATTGATGGTTTTGAAACAGTCTTCCAGGCTTCCATACAACTAATGAACATCAATTATGATCTATGTCTTTTGCAGGTTGGAATTATGAAAGAAAAGTATGACCATCGGCTACTGCTCAAACATCTCCCTTCGGACTTCAGACAATTTTTGGACCAGATCTCGACGCTTGACTATTACGAAAAACCTGACTACGCCAGTCTACTTAGCATTTTTGAGCATTGTATGAAACGACGCGGTGTAAAGGAGTCCGATCCGTTCGACTGGGAAAAGACCTACACGGACTCAAGCCAGGCAAACAATTCTACCTCGACGCAGGGCCCAAGCAAACCCACTCCCGAGTACGTTGAACGTTTCAGCCTTGCTATTGCTATTATTAGTAGCCCTCAAGCCTCGACACTACATTCTAACATTCAAACAATAAATCGAAAATTGCCCATGCTGACTAGGTTTTGTATACAATTAGGTAGTTTTGCAACGTATGATGTAGACAGCAGGTTGACAATCAAAGAAGATCATCGTTCACGTTCATCAACATTAGCAATAACCAATGGCTGAAAATTACCATTCGAGACTTTCTGCGACTTCTTTAGTCGTACGTAATATGTCTACATGAACACATATCATCCATTGTACTTTTCGTTCTTTTTTGCGTTCCCTAATCAGCCATACGTTGTTTTTTTACAGGACCATTCCAGCGGCAGCTGCCGTCACCACGACGCCAATTACGACGCAAGCGCAGACCGCGCAGACCGACAACCTTCTCGCGGCTGGCGGAGGCGGTGCATCCGAGGAGAACGTAATAGGCTCCTATGACGAACAAGCTCCTCCGCCCGAACTGCGAGGGCGAACGCCGAAATTGATCGCACCTCCTCACGCAGCGCCTTTGCATGCCGGGACGCACCCGGGCCATGCGGTGCCCCCTACAAGTATCGACATTGGCGTGGGCGCTGGCGACCTGCCCGCCGGCTTGAGCGCACCGCATCCAGGCAGGCTCTACCCGGACAACGTGCGGCCACTTGTTCACGAGCAGAACAACAATGTGCAACAGTTGAACGCCGGCGAGGAAACACCAACTGTCGACGAACGCACAAAGTCGCGGTTGACGCTAGAGCAAAAAACAGAACCATCCGGGCATGGTCTAGGCGGCTTGGGCGGCATTGGCGCTGGAGTAGGCCACGGAATTGGCGTTGTAATGAGCGCCAGCACCGGTCGAATGTCCCACTCGACCCTAGCGGGCGAGTCACGTGGCTCAAGCCCAGCGGATCGCGACAGCCGAAACGGCACCCGAGAAGCGAGGGAAGGCCGCGAGGGTCGAGAAGGTCGAGAGCCGATACGCGACAGGATGTTGTCAGGACATCACACGCTACCAGCGCACCGCCATCCCCAGAGGAGTCAGAGTGCGACCGCGGTTCCCGCCGGGATGGCGCTCGACGAGGGTAGCAAACTCAAATCTCAGTCACGGCAGGAATTTGAGCACGCGCAACAGCGTCCGTCAGCTGGGTAAGATTGACGGGGCTAAATGACTGCGCTTAAATTCCGTATATGTATGGGTACGGGGTACCATTAGAAAGAAGCCATCATTTATGCTCGAAATGATCGGAGATCAGCACGAATGGGAAGGGTTATCTGTAGAACGTATAAAGACGATTTGTGAATTACTTATATTCTAGGTAATTGCAAGATATGGTTTAAAGGGATACTGCAGGTTATAGTTCCAGGCCGTAGCCCGAAAAAAGGCAAATGGTGTTTTCAAAAGGGCGGTATGTTTCCTCAGAAGTGTGAGTTCCATATTACTTCTCTATGTGAATGAAATCGCAGCGCTAACTCGACGATCATTTGCTGTGCCTGCACTTGATTTTTCATCTTTTTCTATGTTGCAAAAGTTCTTACCGTCGTCTGCATCACGTTCGCCGTTCGGCGACATCCGGTCGAGACGCGTCGTACACGCAGTTCGCAGTAGCCGACGATATTTCGGCAATGCAAAACGTCACGAGGGGAGGCATCGCGGCGATGACGCTTGCGTCAAGGTGGCAAGGTTCTTTCGACGATTCGGAGGAGACAGATCACGAAATGGATGAGAATAACGCTACCTCCCCGGAACAAGTACGAGTTTCAGACAAAACATAACTGTTCGCAAGAACGAAAATAAATTCTAAGTCAGTGACCTAGTAGAAGCAATATTATATGCGATAACGAGAAAAGTAAGAACTTAATTCGTTTTAACTCGTACAAATTCTAGATTGAACTAAACAACTCTATTCGTTTTTATACACTTATTTTCAGAACGATTTTCTTGATTTTAGTAGCGCAAGAAGCGCTACTAAAATCAATAAATTAAAGAAGAGATTGCTGCATTATCATGAGACACTCATTTATTAGAATAAAGAGTTACTATACGCAGCTTGTTATAAGACACCAAAACAAATCTAATTATTACCATAAACAAACGAATTTATCTATGAAATGGCTAAGAATCCACAAGCAAGGCTAAGTACTTTATCTAATTTTATTTCAGTCCACTTGATTATGTCTAACCTTTCTAACTGATAACGCAGAGTCTAACAACTTGTCAGAAACACCAGTTTAACCACCTGAACCAATGTTTTGCATGGATATGTTTACAATGATATACTAGTAATTGTCACCAACTGGTCTGAGCTAGTCATGCTGAAACGAGACCCCATTTGCCTTCTTTTATCCAACTGCATAACAATCCTTCTGTATCTTATAAATGAGAATGAGAATGCAATTACGTTGTGTGGTACTAACTGCGTGCTCGCAGGCTGCAAAGAACGAACATCGTAACAAGCAGATCAGTGAACGTCTTGAAGAAGGCCGTATGGTGATCGGTGATGAAGCTGACGCGCCTTCAGCACTATCGGCCAAGCAGGGCGTGCTTCAGACTCAGATGCGACGCGCGATGAGTCAACCAGCTTGTGCCAGCAGATCGGGTAGTGAACGCGGCCTCGCACGCGTCTGGAGTTGCCCTTCAATCTCGTTGCGAAGTTGTCCTGAAGAGGAGAACGGGCATGCGCAGCAGCCTGTAAAGCAGCAATCTCTGGACTCCGCCCTAAAGGATGCAGAACGTCAAAAACAGGTCTCTAATCTCAACGTTGACTAACCACACAGACATAACTCACCAGATATTTTAAATATAACGGTCCGGGTAAAAGCCACATCAACTGCTGTTCGACTGAATGGAGGTTTGTCGCGAATATAACTGTTGCATTATAATAAAACTAACATAGAGGTTATGCTACTACTGCTGCCGCTGCTAAAAATCGCAGAAAAAGCATACCCTATAGCCAAAATTATAAAAAAGAAACATCCTCTATATGCAGCTGCTTCTTCCTTACTGATTTAAAGCAAATCCATAAACCTAACAGAGCATTATCGACATTGCTGCACCATTGGTCATTGTAATGCACACATGAAACAGTGATGCACTAACAACCCAGAAAGAACTTATCCTAAGAGAACATGCGTACGTTGATCGTCTTCGCACGTTGTTGGTGCGATGAAATGTCAGACACTCTGAGACGTCAAGACGCACAGGAAGATACTGTAATATGTATTTATTTATGTGCATCTACGGTGTTCCAGGAACCGGAGCGCAGGTCATCGTTTCCATCAATCCATTTAAGAGGGACTCCGCCGGGGGGTCAAGAGGACCGTGAAGAGGGCGACCAACACAGTTCCAATTCGGCGTCGAACGACAAGAGTGGATCGCGTTTACCTAAGGGCATTCTCAAAAATAAACTAATCTTACAGCACCAGACGCTCGAGCAAGCTAAAGAACCTGAAGGTAAGTGTCAAGCAATCGAGCAGAGAGCTGAATTAAGCCATGAGCTCGATATTGTCGTTGTTGTCGACGGCAACGACGACAAGGACAATCTAAATCCTTGCCCGACAACTTGCGCTGGAACGAGCGATGAGGGGCCATGCTGGCAAAAATTATGCTCACCCGTTGCTCTAAGGACCACCGGTTGTACCAGAGTATCTGCTCATTATTATTCTTCCGTTAGAACTGCTCCACTTGCTGGGTCCATCTTCCATCAAACCTATTCACCCGCCCATGTTACGACTCACCGAAAAAAACCTTTTTTTTTTTTGGAGAAAGAGAGTTTTCAGCTAATGATTAGCGGGAATCAAAAATCCATGGAGGTCTTGATTGACGACGAGACATGCTTTCGCCCTCATGATGAGGGAACAAATATTGCCTCTCGTCACCTCATTCACTACATTTTTCCCCTTTTCCTTATTCGTACTCTTCTGCATTAGCTTCTTCTGTCTCTTTATGACTTCCTCACGGCAAGCGCTTACCATCCCGCATCTCCACAGGGTCGGTATACTTCGACGCACCGTCGCATCTGCGCGGAGAAAGCGCTAGCCCCACGGCCGGTCGGTCCGAAGAGCAGCTAGGAGAGGCAGCAGCTGCGACCACACTTCTACTCACTACTGCCATGACCATTACATCCATCACATCACAAATGCAATCGCAAACGCAAATGATTAAAGTCTCCGATCTGGCAGGTGCGTCTCCCGTTTCGTTTCGGCGGGGCTTTGCGAGGCGGCGTTTTGATCGCTAAGGGGGTCCCGTTGATGATTTGGTACCCCTATTTTGCTACTCCGTCTCCACTGTCTACGTCCTCCATACATGTTGTTGTGTACGGCTTTGCCATCTACCCACCTGACTGTACTGCCTCCCTCTATTTTTGCTTACCTACTTTGAAAGTTCGCTTCAGCATCTCTTTGTCAGCTTATGGGTCGCGGAATGAAACGGGTGATCTGCGGTAAAGAACCTGGTTGAGATTCCTACGATTCTTACATTATTGGCTTCCGGGCAATGCAATGCCCTCGTTGCGTGTGAAATAGAATGTAACGTTTAAATTGAGTACGGCGTATCTCGAACAATAGACACGAACAACACTTAAATGTGTAACACTATATTGATTATTTCTTGATTATTTAAGGTGTGCAAGTTAACGTACCATAGACGATGTGGCTTATCTGCATTACTGTAAACACTTTAGCTTTAACTGTCTGAGCCATTAATAGTCTCAGTTATCCATTCCATTAGTTCTGCGCAACGTTACCAAAATTTGGAGAGTTTAATTCTGCACTTTAATTTCGGCCACGTGTACCTAACAACCCTTGCTTGTTAAGGCTTCGGGCTCGTAAACTACGAGTGTCCGACAAAACAGAATCACAAGTGTCACACGCACTTACACTCGCGTTCACACAGCTAAAAAATGGATATACACATCATCCTTTTAATAGCTCGGATTAATTATGAATCAGTCAGTGTGTGCTGTGGTGCGTTTTAACCTAGAAACATCCAAGTCGAGAAGAAAACCTCTCTAACATCAATGATATGTTGTGACTGCCGGTCTTCCTCATAACCGTGTCATAGGCGCGCTGCGCCGTAACTGCGAAGTCGGTAGCGGTCAACAAGTAAGTTCATCGACTTCAGCCACGAAGCCGTCTCGCATTCCTGTTAAGTTAGACTCACCTGTTCAAATCAGGCATCGACAACAGCAACATCAACACACTCACGCCGCTGGGGGAACCCCTAATCACCAGCGAAGGAGACCACAGTCGATGGTCGAACGAGACCCAGAATTCCAGGTAACATATATAAATATCATGCAATATGGCTATTCTTGTTGCTGCTGCTATAACAACGTAGTTATCCAGTGATGGAACATAGTGTTAGCAAAAACTTCGGCACAAATAAGCAGCCCAACATACATCAGTGGTGTAACAATATATAAGAAAGATTGTCGAGATAAAACTGAAATGAATTAAGCTGTGACTATGTGAACTCACTAATTGTAGAAAGTTGCTTGATGATGTTAATAGTTGCTCTCTTCATTTGTATTTATCTATTATTGAAAAAAACCTCAATTTTGCTAAAAGGAGAAGTCTGCTTGGATTCAGTTATGAGAAACACATTGATCTATTTAAAATGTGCTTTACGTTTCGTTTTCATAACCCCTTGATACTAATTCTTGATACTTTTAAAAGCGTTCCCCGATTAATTTTGTATATGTGGACGTTACTCAGGAGGACGATCGAGGTCTTCGAAGCGGCTCAGTAGGTCGTCTGGCCAACGGCCAAGATCCAAGTGCCAATCGTGGATCCTGGTCAGGCGGAATCGGTATCCTACAGGTACCGATGTGTGTGCCAGTCTTTCCCAGCGTTGGAAGTGGCCCCATCGAAGAGGCTTCCACTACACAGCAGTCGACGCCGCCCCTGCCTTCAAGTAAGTACTGGACAACGATGAGCTGCAAAGTTTAGATTGGTAGACTTATGCATAATTTCCTAAATGGGTTTTTCATACCCTTCTAATATGTTTAATTTTGCTTGCTTTTGTCTCGCTACTTGCGTCTGGCTGAATTTCATTCCTTTCACCTTATAATGCTTTAAACTGTACTTCCTTATGCATCGACTCTAACAGCATAGCGAAACGTGAATTCGGCTTTTGTGTACGTGATAACACTTTTAGGAAAACTATGGGAATAACCGCTACTTTAAAGCGAATTCCGAATTATAACAATAAGTCATTGCATACAATTGAAAGATAATAACAATTAGTAAGAGGAAAGAGAAGTCAAAACGATAAATGTTACATTTATTATGATTATTATTGCAGACGCCCTAAATTAACACAATGATGGTTTCTTTGAAGTGGCGGTTGTAACCAATAGCATTCGATATGACACATACCCGCAAGCTGTATCCTGTTCATTCCGTGACTGACATACCCTTGTGTAGCCTTCCTTTTTCAATACATCTTGCATTCTCCATTATTTTGAAACAAATATGGATCTTCTCTCGAACAAACGACCCTAGAGGGATTCCTACGGCTCGTTCTCGGAAGTCCATTTGCTGGCTCTTCTACTGAGAATTTTTGATATACCACGGTGCTTTCGATCGAAACTTATTTTCTATATCGTATTTTGCTTTTAATTGCTGATTTCGAAGTGTTGATCATTAGTGGCCCGTGAGTTTGGCTTTAACGCCATAATAATTATTAAACTGGCTCGTTGCATACCCCTTTTCTTGAGACTCTTGCTCGTCGGATCGATCAGACGCTTGGCTTCTCCCAAGAAGACAAACTGGGGTTAGGTCGGGACACTCACTGGAACATTGGCATTGGCAATGGTGGCGGTGATTGATGCTTACAGGGGTGAGACAGCGCCCCCTGTCGGTAGTGGCTGGCGTCTCAAGGGAACTCTTACAAGAGGCTAATCTGTTCGAGCCAAGTCTCACATCGAGTACAAATCACCATCATCAGTACGGCACCGTATCGGTGGGCTGTGTGAGAGCTGACCAGGCCGCTTTGGTCGCTCAGGCCGTACCTACACCGCCTCCGGGCAATCCTCCACCTAATAGTTGTGTGCCGGCAAGGTAACGTGTCCTTAACACTCGTCCACTCTTAACATTGTCTCTGTCCTTAATAACATCATTATTAATACTGCAACATATTTATACTATATTATATATTATTTTGTATTTTTCTAATACTTATTCAACGTTTTTATCTGTGAGAAACTTCAACTTTAACTTGAAACCACATACTATACTGTGCTAGGAGCCAGCTGCTTGAATACGGCTAAATTAAAGAACACATGGTATGACTGTATTGATTGTTTATGTATATATGTGTGGCCACTTCGCCTTAAGGCGTGTGACCCATTTCTTGGCAGCGCAGCGTCATAACAATTTTTAGCCATTTAACCAAATATTATCTATATATTCTGTAACATCAATAAACCTTATATCGCCTAGACGTGTATGTCTCCTACAATTTGCTTTCTCTTCTCTGACATATTTTTCCTGTTACACCGTTGTTTCCTCTTTTCCGCTGTTTCAGGCGGCGGCGTTATCGTCCCTTGTCGCCTAGTGACCTTGACAAATGACCTTGGCTCTGATGGCTCCGGTTCTAGTGAGGACGAGGATGACCGAGGCGCGGGAGCGGATCAGGTGCAAGCGCAACGAGTTCTCGTTTTTGATTCGAATGTCCGCCTTCCGCGAATGCAGCAGTTAGAGCGGGTCATGTCGCACAGCGACGTCCGCATGAACGGGTACTTTGTCGAGGGTGGAGGAAGTGAGGGCGAGGAGGAATGTGACGAGGACTCAGATGACGATGACGACGAGGAATACGTAGACATGCCATTAGCGGAGAAGCTGCAGCAAAAACCGTGTTCCACTGGATTTGACCGAGAGCATCGTAATGTCGTCGAAGTGCGAACCGCTCTAACACCGCAGGCGTTTTCGTTTCCTGCTGATTCCGCAAGCACCAAGAAAACTTCTAGCGCAAACAACGGACAGGCAATTGTAGCACACCCTTCATCAAGGTTCGTCGTCACGCCTCACGAGTCGAGTATAGACTTCGTCGCCAGAGAAGATAACGCCGAAAGCGATGAAGTCGAATATGAGGACGAAATAGGCGAAGAACGAGAACAGGAAGAGGGTAACAGTGATGCAGTAGAAGATCAAAACGAAATCGCCGACGAATCGGAAAATTCCAAGGGGGATGATGACGAAGTCGAAGATGACGATGCAAATAGGAGGCCGTTTGTATCGCCATTGAACGTAGTTCAACGTGTGATCACGATAACGCAGCCCGGGGCTGGAGAGGGACCCAGCTCCAAAGAAGACGAAAATAGTGAAAATGATAAGAATAACGATGATGATGATGATGAGGAGGAGGAGGAGGAGGAAGCAGAAGATCAAACGGGTCCAAAAGAGAGTGAAGAGGCTGACGCGGAAGGCGACGAATCACCAGAAGGGAAAACTGCATCTGACACAGATGATCAGGATGGAGAGGGACAAGATGGTCGGCAGCTAAACAAAAATCAGGCATCTCCATCAACGTGGAATGGCGCCAACGAGAAGGCTACCGAAAGTTCGGACGTACACTATGAGTCAGACGACGAGGAACACGGCGAAAATGGCGAACGGGAACGTGATGGCGACGAAGCAAGTGATGATGGTGATTGCGTGGTTGGAGTAAACAGAGACAGTCGCCACGACAACAATGATGATGATGAAGATCAAAACGACAACAACAATAGGTCTGAAGCTTCCTCGGATCACAACGACTTACCCAGGTCAACGTTAGTGTCATCAACTATTGCTGCACAACCAACACGTTCTCAATTTCCGACGAAGCAGATTGTAACCGGCGAAGCCCCTCAGAATCTCATGTCTCAACCGCCAGCAGAAGTGAAACAATCGGCTGCAAAGACAATGGTCATGGCTGTTACTGGTTCCCAGACATCGTCAGTGCACACGGTGTGCGTCCCTTCTCCCCTAAAGAAAAGTCCTACCATGCTGAGCAAACAGGAGGAAGCTAAAATTGCGCGCTCTCTGGAGAGGAAACAGAGTGCCCATGCGCCGTCCAACCTGAAGCCGAATGTCGTAATCCGTTATGTCGTCATTAATAATGACGATGATAATGATGACAGTAGTGGTGAATATACCTACGAAGAAGTTGACGAGGACATAGAGGACGGCCCTAAACAAAACAAAGACCAGCAGCAGTAGCAACAATAACAAAGCCCCACGGATACTGTTACCACCCCTTCGATTGAACAGAGCATGAACGACCTCAACTGCCTGAAAAGTCACTCAAGGGAAACTAGATCTAATCACGTGCAGGAAAAACCTGCCACTCTTAATCTGTTGTTTGGAAGTAGCCAGTCCTCTCTTGGTCCGTTCTTCTAGTAGCCTGTAACTGCGATCGAGGAAGGCGGGGAATAAATAACTGAAAACACCGAAAGGGAATAGGCATTAATGGCTACGCGGGCGTACGAGTCACTCGTTACATGTGCTACGACTATTGTCATTTAACTATTTGCGATAGTTAATTAAGCAGAAAAACACGCGCACCCTTCCCCTTTTTTACCCACTTTAGTCATCATTCCTTCTCACTGGAACAGCACCAGCAACTCGCAAAACGGAGCATTCATTGTATGTATATTGACACATATGTATGGCAGGAAAGGGAAGAAGTGCTATGGTGGCCGATTTATACCTATGACTCAATATATGGTAAGTCCCTGACCGCGAACCCAGTTAGAGTACAGTCCCATTATTGAGTCACCAGGGCCAAGAACGGAATACGTACAGAAAGATGTATTAGAACGAAACGCCGGCAGCAAATCGTCGCTGTGAAAAAGTGCGGTAAACATAAAGCATGTCTGTGAACGCAATGCAGAACGGCACCAAACGTGCAGGTGTCGGATAAAATGTACTCGATGCAAAGAAGTAGGAAACAGAATGCAGGCGGATGAAAAGAAAGAAGGAACAGATGGATGAATCGGTTGCGAATACTGAGCGAAGAAAGGACCAGCCGATCGAATAGGGGAGGGCAATCGTCCCCAACATAGATGATGAGATAGAAGGCAGGTATGGCCGAGATTGTCTTAAGAGTGTCAACAACGAGAGACCCCCATTCATCGATAAATCGATACTCGAGAGACACATCAAAGAGCTTTTATTAGTCGCAGTGAGTAATGATGATGCAGAAGCCGCAAGCGAATGAATAGGTTAACTAGGCACGAACTACAGGTTTCGGTGAAGGAGCGACCTGAACGTGCGTCACACGTCAAGTAAATGATTTCAGAACAAGTATTGACCTGATTGATAGTGGTATCTACAGGCGAGGTGTTCTCGAACTGCGGTATTCTCAGCGGGTTTATTTAAAGATTTACCATTGATTGATTCTTCAGTAGCAGCAGTAAGATGATTATGACAACCGTATCTATAAGAAAACGCGAAAAGCGCAATAATTCGGGTATAATAGCAATTATGCTGATTGTACTAACATATTAATAATTATTACATACTATTCATTAGCAGCAAACATGTGCAAAACGAGCCGATAATGCCCAATGACTAAGAAGGCTGGTTCTGTATGCGTTCGATAACTTCTACGTACTAACGTAAGATATATATATATATATATATATATATATATATATATATATATATATATATATATATATATATAAGGTGGTGAGTATGATTCTCTTCTGTTAGAGCCTTAGTTGGGATCATTTAGTAGATTACAAACGCTGTCTGCTAGACACTAATCACATAAATGTTTTGAAATATTCTTTTAGTATTTGGTCCTAAATAAGTGTCGCCGCAGGTTGTGTCGGTAGTCCACAAGAAGAAGAGAAAATCCTAGAGGATTCAATTCGAAAGAGGTTCCATCAAATTCGAATGATTGCCAAAGTTGGATTCAGGATCCTCTAGACCTAATAGGGCAGCAAAAGGGTTTGCCGTCATTGAGCTTGATTTCTAGTTCTTTCTTGCGAGGTGCAATAGATGTCACGATGACGGCTAAGGCATGCATTCGCATCATCCAACTTACCAAGCTTATATATATAAGTTAGATTTATACATATAAATCTAACTTAGAAGATATTTGAGTAAGCACACGTCGAAGAAATCGCTTAAGGGCAGCATTTGTATGAAGTACTGATTTAGACATCTTCCACTCTGCAATGCTAGACGATTTTATTGAGATTAATGGTTAAACAGTATTCAAGCACTTACTTAATAATGAGTAATAACTTGAGTAATAGTCAAGGTGAATGTGGCAAAATGCTTTGCAGTGTGCAATTATAGTCGAGTCCCTTTTTAAATTTTGGCTAGGAGGTTCCGTTTCTCCGGCAGCTATTTTATGTAATCAGGGTTTAGGGCTATTTTGAAGCATTTACGTATGTCTAAAAGCAAGAAAATAGTTTCCTATTTTCTACTGGTCTTACTAAAGTGAAGCAGACCTGAAATTACTAGTCAAATCTAGAACTGCCTTCGCTGACCTGTTATTGAACGCGACTTGCTTCTAATGAAATCAAGACAATAGCATACAGATCTTCGCAACAACAAAGTAAACCAAATACAAATTGCTGCCTTATAGTTTTATGTGAAACGGATAATGTTGAGTTATATATATTTAAATAATAACACTATATTTTCTGTTACTTTTGTTCGGAGCTTGTCGTTAACTTCTGATATTTGTTGCTTCCACGTATATAGAACCTTATTTATTACCAACTATATCTAAATCAAATTGCATGATTCCTAACGCTGCGTCGCTATTGATGATCGAACGAACGCCTTGGGCTCTGATGGCCAACATTTGCGGCCCGATAACGAGGTTTCGTGTAGGAAGCCAGTCGTCTGAAGTAATTCCTTACGACTAAAGTACTACACGTAAAACACGCAAATTTATGCCTCACCAACAATCGCAAATCGCCTTTAAGAACTCAATGAAATCTACGTTCGCCGTTTGCAAGTTGCATAGCCAGTGCAATCACCCAAAGTTTCTTGCAGTTCCACTCCGAATAACTTCTTATATCTATAATTCTATCTAATAACATTATTGGACCTTTTCTAAACCCTACGCGCTATACGAGTCGACCATAATCTTTCTTCTTCTTCTTTCACAATTCACGATGTGTGCACGACATAGCAAAGGATCTATTACCGCTTTCCGCGTTATAGACGTCTGTGCGTTTGGCATTCTGGTCGTTGTCGCTCGTGGCCTGTAGTTAAACGGTTGACTTATCTGTTGTCAATTACGGCAGAACAGCAAATACCACAACTGTATCGCAACTGTCGCGTATACATTGTACGCAAAGCTATATACTGCAAGCAGACAGAACAAACGTAATGCTGCTCGCCACGCTCGCATATTCAGTCAGACGTTTACCTTATCGTCTATGGGATGTCATTGTGCTGGATAAGTGTACAAAATGTAAATATGACTCACTAATAAGAAGCGCAACAGAAGCATGCAAAATGAACAGATCAAGCTTGTCTATGATGATTTAGTGACATGTAGCTGATACGCAACAATGCGACATACGAAAACTAGTAGAGAACAGCTTCGCCCTAGGAGTTACCCAACCATTGAACGCAAGGCTAAAATAGTCCAATTATACGACGTAGGTGGCATGATACGAGAGAAGCATGGGTAGAGATGGAACCTATATAGCCCAGCTGCGGAAAGGTACACGAAAATAAATATGAAAAATAAAAACAAGAAGCGCGCGAGAAAGCAAGGACGAAATAGGGAAAAAGGCCAATTGGACATCGAGACTGAGCTGACGAGAAATGCGTTTGCTTCCAATAATGACGACGAGGACGATGCTGCCCAATGATAATTATGATTACTATAACGAGAATAGTTACTATAATAATATTATATATCACTATTACGACGCACTTTAGTGAATAAAACTCTAGAATTAAATAAATAATAATACATATAATGCTAATAGAGACAATACATATAAAAACTATTACATGTAAAACAAGATGAACGAAATGAAATAGTAGTGCACGGTTATATTGTG
Source organism: Varroa jacobsoni (assembly GCF_002532875.2). Taxonomy (NCBI): domain Eukaryota; kingdom Metazoa; phylum Arthropoda; class Arachnida; order Mesostigmata; family Varroidae; genus Varroa; species Varroa jacobsoni. Next base: position 64,132 of record NW_019214482.1, read on the forward strand.
GGGGTTTGCGGGGATCAGGGATGGAACCGCCAAGGGGCGATCCAGGAACTCATGCAGAGTAAAATTCCGATAGAATGAACGGACATTGTGTCGGCGATTGATGACAATTGACGGGCAGCGGGTCAGCCGTCGGTTGGAATGCTATATAGAGTTTCCACAAACTAGGGATAGCCGATGACCCTATGGTTGATATGTGACTTAGACGAATTATTATAGTACGAATATACGGGCAACTAATATAAACGGAAGAGATGAGCCACCTCAGAATAGACCGCAAAATTTCATAAGAGAAGGGCACCTCTTGCACATTTAATAAATATATGCAGTAAGTGTATCGAAGGGAAAAGGGGTGTTTATTTAAAAGACCATCTGTGCCCATAAATGTGTATACCACATGGATTACGGGGCAAACCTGAATACGTAACGGCAAAAAGCGTTGCTGACCCGATCTGAGTTGTCTCCTACGGAGTGATGAGAGAATGGATGAAAAAATGAAATCTTGATTCAAAACAAGGAAGGGAACGACATAGATAACTGCTTTAGGTCACGAAACAATTAATACAATGAGATAAATATATATGCATCATGCAAACGAAGCGAGAATAGCGGTCGAAATAGATCGCCGAGGATAGAGACAGCGTTGTAAATAGACTTGAAAACTAGTTGATAAGAACAAAGCAAAAGAGGAAAGCTGAGTAAGATCGGATATAGTAGTAATAATAATTATAATATTATTAATAACGATAAGAATAAATGATATAATTATAATATAGTCGATAATAACGCTAATAATGACGATAAGCAACAAAACCACATAAAAAATTAAGATGACACGCAGACAACTTGTACCGAGCAAGGAATTTCCGAAAAAATTAAATGGACTATTATTATCTCAAGGAAATAATATAGGACAACTTTAGGCTTCTTGGAACGAGATCTGGATGATGATACTGATGATGAAGGTACAGGATGAAAAAACTTAGACAAGAAAATGATACCGATAAGGACAGATAAGGCATGATATGGTAAAGTTCAATAGAATACTGGTTGAGATGAAGTTGAGAACGCCAGCTCAACAACATAGAGAGAGAGAGAGAGAGAGAGAGAGAGAGAGAGACAATTGACGTTAGATTACAGTAAGCGCAAGATGGTAATCTGATGATAATGGGTCATAAGTGACATCAACGGGGAAACTCAAGGTGGATAATATGTCAAGCTACAGGTGTAGGCTTGGAGAAATAAATAAATACGAATGAAAATGCTAACAAAGATGAGGTCAAAGATTATGATGAAGTCAACGAAGACATAAAAGGAGGTGAGAGTTCACTTTGTTGCCCTTTGGACATGAAGGAAATAAATTATTTATTACGTGCTCCCGAGGAGATAAATATTAGGCTGTCTTTATTTATTGAGAATTATAGCAGTAATAATTATACTACTAATAATTACTAGGGAACCCTCTATATGCCCTGTTCTAACCTAGTGCTAATTTGCTCTGAGTTATAACTTATGTTTTTTGCTTTATGACCCAAAAAGTGTAGTTTTAAAGTCTTGTCTCTGACCCAGACAACGTATCTCTCTATGAGTTTCCACAAGTTCTCAAATAAAAATCTATCAGCGTTTTTACACGCGATAAATCCCGCTTCTACTTTCTATGCAAGCTCGATATGCAGGAGGAAATGAGGAATAAGCAGTTTCGTCCGGCTGAGGATATTACGGTTATAGTAGCAAAGGATAAAACTAAAATATGAATTTTCCAGTTCTGAATTGCCAGTTCTGCTAGGTAACATGTATTTTGTGAATAAAAATGTTTTTTCTTTTGTTCTGAATTGAAGAAATTGAATAACTGAAAGGTATTTTAAGAAATAAACGAGCCAAATTATCTCTTTTATATATTAATCGTGAAGTGATGCGCACAAAAGCAGATTGCCTCATTTCGAAAAAACATCAGCGTATTCAAGTCTAGGTCTTCGCGTGAACGTAACACTTGAAATCTGCACCCAGTTCTGATCACATGCATCTGTATAAAAACGAAGACCATCAATTACATGACTGCAGCCATCGACGGGTTGGATTCATAACGAAAAAGGGAACAAGGCTAGAGATGTTATGAGTAAAAATGAGCACTTTCCTATAGCAGCAATTGTTCCAATCGAATCAACTACACCTTCCAGAAGCGATAGAAATTTAGCGCTTCTTCTATAATTATGTCGTACTTTCAGTATGGATAATGGCAGTACTGACAATGAGTGAAGCTTATAAGCGTTGCGTTATGCCAGTTGCCAACGCAATAAAGACACTTGCCCAAGCGTCCGGGTGGCGTCATTTTCATCCAGTGAGATGCACAAAGCATCAAATCCGTCGCTACAAAAACAAACAAAAGTCAATTCGGCTGGACGCGCAGCGCTCGTTCCTTTTACACAATGAAAGGGGAACTTCAGCAGTGCTGTTTAAGCTAGAACTCGGCTACTAAATTTGAAGCAAAACGAAGGGCAGTAAACGCGCTTCCATCTGTAAAAAGCGCGCTACGGATCTCTTTAACTTAGCTGCTTGTAAATCAGTCACTTTATTGTGAAAAACAGCAAATCATGTGTATCAAATGAAGACAATATAACATTAACAAATCTTCATTCTTACATATTTACCGTGGCCAGCTCGGAAAATTAACATAAAGACCGTTTTCAAATAACGATTATTCTCGCAGGTCAAACGGTACATAAAGGGTAGAAAAACGGCTGTATGTATAACAGTTTGATTGTGTATATGCCATGTATTAGGTTGTTTGCAATAATAATAATAACTGCAACGCAAGGGTCTTGATGCAATGAAAAATTCGACATTATATTGACTATAGCCCGAGTAAACAGGGCTACAACTATCAATGGTACTTAGATGTTAACATTGGCTAATATCACACAATTTCTTCGTCCAGAACTATAAACATCAAGCAACGCCTTGCATGGTGCTGGTGTGAGAATCTCAACGAATTCGTCTTTAGCTGGCTTCGGTAGTCTAGCTCAGTACGCTGAAGCTCGTCATGGAAATATCTGCCCTATCGTCGATTTTGCTCAGAAGACGTGTGCTTTATCCTATTATTTTCTATCAACATACTACTGTAAAATAATAAGTTCGTCAATTCAGTCGCGTTTTCGCTAGTTCGGTGTGCACCGGTATTACATATGATCAGAACGAGCGAGATGATGTTCTAGGTGTGCATCAGAAAATACTGACGATTCTTATAATATATGTCTTAGCCGACCTCGTGCCATTTAAAAATGCACCATGCCGTTCCTATATAGATCCAATATGTTCGATAGTTTCGTCGTGTGGCGGCAAAAAGCTCTGTCCAAGATAAATTAGAAGGTATTTTTTCACCGTTCTATCTTGAGACACTGCAATCTTTGTTATAGAGTTATTTTGGACACTGAAGCAATTTGGCATTTCGACGATTTTTTTAATTGGCTCATCATTACAGATTAAGCCAACAGATAGCGTATACATATGCCAATATAAGGATTGTCCTCTTTGTATCTTGTGTTTGATATTAAGTGTTTTTTTACATGTAGACGATACCGATATTTGCTTAAGACAACACAATGTATAATTGCACCATATATTTCCAATTCTAGGTTGATCATCACCTGCGTCTAATAAGTCTTAGCGCTAGGAATCAAAAAGTCTTGTCATACAAATCATTCTCTGGTGGAACCCTGAACTAGCAGTTAATTTCCAGCTAAACACAGAACAAGACACATTGTGCTTATTGTTGTCATTTATTAGCAATACTTTGGGAGTACGCAGGGACTCCCAATGTGGTTTTAGAAATGATCTATATCATATTCTTCGAGATAAATTCTAAAATCACATCACAAATATTCTATTTTTATTTATACAAAATACTCTACAATGAGAAGAAAATAAAATTTGTTCGTCTTCACTTTAGCTTAAAAATACTCATTAACTGGCTAAGATACACATTCAGATACACTGTATACAGACCCATAGTTCCGATAATTCAGTATCATATCTTATAACTAAACATACTAAGGTAAATATATGAGGAAATTATCATTTTTTTTTATCTTTTATTAACGCACATATTATTATGTGCGGTTCGTATGGACGATATACGTACCTACACTGTTTTCAATTATCTATTAGCATATCACAATGCATTGAAAAAATACAGTTAAAAAAAAATTGACATTTCTTAGAACTTCACTACGTATTTCGGTTAAATAACAACTACCAACTAGTTTTATCATATCGTTGGAGCGAAAGGATAGGTTCAAAAAACATGTGTAAAATCAAGTAGTTTTAGTAAGCAGACACTGTAATCCGGATGAAGGTCCTAATTGATTTGCTGACTAACTATTATTAATACCTGACCTCCACCGAACGATTTCGTTATTGGCGATCCGTACGAGCGTTTGAAAGTCTACTTCTAGATGACTACGCCAGACTCGTCGAAGACGACCCCACACCTGAGCGGGGTAATTCGGTGAAGCTATACCATGCATGATTCGAGCGATGGCTCTACCGGTAAAAGTTTGATCAGGCTGAGAGTGAATTAGTGATCGAATGTCTCCTCGAAGGTAGTCCTCATCTATGTCTTCAGTACTTGCCTATAGATAAATTGTCAAATAGAGAAAAAAACAATTCCATCTAATTTACGTTTTGTACGTGTGACCATGTGAGCCATAACGTACCACATATTTAAACCTAAGAATCGCGTCCAAAATGACAACTTCTGATTCAATCTTAAACGCTCGTTGAGTATTTCTCGTTTTAATTTGTAGCATGGTGCGGCTAAAATTTGAATTAATAGACTCGACAAATGTGTGTACAAAAGCAAATCTACAATTGGCGAAGTGAATATCTATTGTCTAATGATCAAGTATGCAGGTGCTACATTATGTTATAGTTGCAAATTATGTCGAAACGGAAATTACCTTGTTGAAATCTTCATCCACTTCAATGCCCAGAGGTTCCTCGTTAAAGTAGTTCTCAATGATCCATTTTAATCGGTTACTGCGCTCTATATCGACTTCGTCATCTCCCTCCCCTAGTCAATAAGCACGAATGTCATTTCCGCTTCTACATATTTTAGGGTGCATGTGCATACATCTCTTAAAATACCTAAGACATTTTGATGAATACCTACATTAGAAAGTGACTCGAATAGTTTAATATTATTTGTTAAAGCACAGTTGGTCATGCTTTACCTGACTGAAGAGCAACGTGCTTAAATGCACTGAAAACTTTGGTCAACCTTTCAAGTTGTAACTTTTCTTGTTCTGTAATTCGTTCGAGAAGATATTCCAGCACTTCGTCCTCGTCTAAGTTACCCAAATCGGATGACACATACAGGTGGAAGCATATATCAGAAAATTCAACTATTACACCTGCCAGAATCACAAAAAGGGAAAAGGAAAACGTTCCGTAACTTATTTTCTGTTCAGGATGATTGAGACGAATTGAGCAAAATTTGTTACGTCTTACCTTGTTTAGAAATTAGATTGCTCAAAATTTAACTCCAAGATAGATGAAAGGTAGGCACCAGTAAGCAAAATTACTATGTCATAGATTTCGAAATCTAACAAACTCTAGCTTCTGACCTGTTTTACGATATGAGCCACCTGCGGCAACTCGTGAATCGTCCCATTCGAGTTTCTTGAGGTCTCTTTTGACCAGCCTTGAGTCCCAGCCCATAAAAGTGGCCACTTCAACCACTGGAAAACTCATCGTATTCATGGGTTTCTCATCATCTTTCAACTCACCAAATTTCTTCTTTAAAGCCAAAGCAGCAGCCAGTGCTGGAGACGTTTTTACCAAAGACTGATGAATTGAGACAGCAAATGAACAGATATTAGACCATTACCGAATATTTACCTCGCGCGGTGAATAAAATCTAATCTACACATGTCCAGAAACACGTACAATAAATAGGGGTTTTAGTGCAATTGCTCTGTTTTTTAGACTCCCCGATTTCGCACAGACTGGAAGCGCAGGACCGTTACTGTTCATATTGTGCTCATAATTACAGCTCATTGACTTAACTTTTTAAATGGTAATAATAGTTTTTCTATGTTTATGAAACTGTCAATGTGGTTTTTATTAGTAACTAATTTAAAACTCCCTCCAGCTCTCTGACTGGCTCTCAGGAGACAACCGTTAGAATATACGTGACATTACAGTTAAGTGCTCTATAACTTACTGCAAACTGCGAAGGTCCTCCATAGCATTTCACCGTCGCAGTTCCATAAACCCTATGTTTTAGCTGAATGAACTTATTTGGATGTGATTCAAGGAAGCACATCAAAGTGAGTATGTCTGCAACGTAAAGTGTGTTATAACCATAAACAACCATAACGCACGTTTGTATAAGCAATTACAACATTCACCACACATGTGCGCGTTCTAATTATTCGTATAGTCAAACGTATCAATAGCTTTCCCACGATTAGGTGACTGAAAAAACGCAGTGCCTAGCAAGCAGAATTTCGAACCCTATTAGCTAACGAAATGAACGTATGTTTTGAAAAGTTTCGAAATAAAGCTCAAAAACTATATCACAGTATAAAAACCCACTTTCTTCTTTCATATCCAAGTACTCGATCATCTGTTCAATATTGAGGGCCACCTCATAGTGAGGCATTTTGTGTATGGCGTCCTTAAGGCGCTTCATCGGCTCAAACACCTTTTCTAAAAACTTGCGCAGTACAAACCGGTCCGTCGAGTCAGCGAATATATGTCTGCAAAATGGCGCAGAGAATATACATATACAACAAGGGAATAAGATACTTCTATATTTTCGATACTACCATTTTTCTAAAGTTAAAAAAAAACTTTTATTTTTGGTCAAAACCTGCGACATAGCAGCTATAAATGGTACTGTCTGTGGAATGATCACATATTTATTCTTACATTTCTTGGTGGTCTACGCACCGTTTGATATCGTTTCTGTCTTCGTTTTTGAACTCGAGGAACAAATGACAGTCGCTTCGTTGCCCATCTCGTCCTGCTCGACCGGCCTCCTGAACGTAATTCTCGAAACTTTTTGGCATGTTATAGTGAATAACCGCCCTGTCGACAAAATGCTAGTTATAGTTACGGTTGTCTCCTAGTTTGCACAAATTGAAACGCATTCAACACCTTAGACATTCATCGACTTACATCGATATATACCGAATAAAGTTTTTGCGCGTAAAACGACTATACATCTGTCTTTAGTCCTATTTCACCGTTACTATACACCGACAGCGACAAGAATAAATACCCTCAACAATAGTAGAGAAAAAAATTATTTTTCTGGTGCATCTTACCATACCTGAATTGCTCTCACACGTGAAAGATGTAATAACTTTGAAGCTTACCGTATATCAGCTTTGTCTATGCCCATTCCAAAAGCGACGGTGGCTACTACTACGCGAATTTGGCCTCTCATAAATTTGTTTTGAACAGATTTTCGCTTAGCTGGCGTAAGTCCCGCGTGATATGCCTCAGCATCCCAGCAAAGGACGTCTCGAGCTTTATTTCGCTGTCGCTTCATTTTGGCCAATTGTTCATTTGTTCTGTAGAGAAACAGATCTGCGTAAGTATAAACTAAAAAGTCTGTTTTATTATATTTGCGAAAAAATCAGCACATTTTAGCCTTCGAAAATGTACGAGGTTTTATAATTCAATGCCATATCAATACACAGCCGCGAACTCTTTGTTGACCCCTTTGTTTAAGCAAGTATACATGAGGCTACAACCTAGACGCTTTAAATTCGTAACGGAACCAACTACGAAGAAGAAATATGTATTTTTTGGTTACCTTAATTTGTCCTGCATCGACGTCCGAATGAGAGCAGCTAATCGTTCCGTCTCGTCTCTTCGAGTTGTGTAAACGATGATAGAGTTGCATGATGAGAAACGCTCGCTTTTAAATAGATTGATCAGAGCCTGAAATGCATATAAAATTCATTTTGTTCTGTCCTAGTTGCTTTTAAGAGAAGGTATATCCTGCAAATATGACTGCAGATGAGACGGTGGTTCAGTTAGAACGGAAAAATATCCGAAGACGTGAAGTCCAGCGAGATCGTTAATTCCACTTTGTTAAAGAAAATATATATAATAACTTCCTCATATATCATGTATAACAACAATGCTGTAATAACTGACCCTGTCTCTATCCAGTTCCTTCGAGGCAGTGAGCACGAGGTTGTCCGGTAGCTTAAACAAACCGACAACTCCATCTTGGTCGATTTGTAGGTGGTGAGCGATATCTTTACAAGTGGATCTTGTAGCTGTAGCCGTTAACGCCAAAACACATTGGACACCCAGTCTCTCACGAAGCGTCTGTGTCGTTACGACCGGTTCGAACAATGATGATAAAGTGAAACGTAGCAGGTAAGTTGCGGAATTATTTTAACTACATCGTCAAAAAACACGCACCTTTATGAAGTAATCATTATTTTGTAATATTACTAAAACTAGTAGCATTTCACGATTTTGGTTTTATGTCCAAATGGCTTGTCTTTTGTCTTTGTTTTCTGCGTACTCCAATAGAGTAACATTGTATGATACTTGCGGCCTTCTTTTGATAAAACAAGTTAAGAAACTCTATCTAACTACTCTCTAACTAATTTCATGAAAAAAAGAAATCGTCTGTATGTCATCAGTGCAGGAGCTGTTATGCATCCCAAAGGTGCCCGTAGACGGCGCTGAAAGGCTTGCGCCTCTTCTCGAGCTTGTTAAATTTCTCGGTTTGTTTCTATAGAATTGATTTGGCGTAATGCCGTATGATATGCTGAGACCTTACGATGGCTGAGTTTCTTCGATAGACTCAGCATGACAGCCATCAGAGTAAGCACGCTTGATGCTACTGCTGCGTAAGACCAAACTGAGCATTATGTATTTCAACCAAAGTATGTATTTTGTCTAGTGTTAATGAGCATAAATTGCTTCCTTTATTGTACATGCGCATACATTTTGATTAACTGCACGATTAATCGAAAATGAACATACATGTGGCGCTTCATCCATCTCAAGCACGTTCATATAAACGTTTTTTGTCAATCGAACATTGGCTTTTCTAACGGCTAACACTAGCTGGAGTCTATGTACTAGTCTACGTAGGAGTTTGATATTTTGTGACTCCAGCAGCCGTAACAACCGAATCGTTTTTGTTCTTATCAGTTTGCGCCATGTACTAGCAATAGACGTGTACTTTGTAAGATTTTATTTTTCTTCCCTTTAGGATCCTCACTTTTATATCAACGAGGAACACTTAACACACCTTAATCAAGTACAAAATTAAATCATGTCACTGAGCAAGGAGCACAGCCTGTGAGTTAACAGCACGTTCCTAAATTAACGAAACCTTACAAACCTCTATCAGATGAAGATTGGCTTTATTGGTCGTTACCAACATTTTCAATTATCAATAGTACTGTTGACAGGTATATACGTTTGTCTTATGAACATTTTTATTTTATAAATAATGTATATAACGCATTTACCTTGTGGAGTTGAAGGTAAGATGGGCGGAAGTTGTGTGACCATTCAGAGAGGCAATGAGCTTCATCAATGCAGGCGAATGCGATCGGTGGAAGACCTGCCAAAAGAGAACCGCCTTGGCCAGCAGCAACAACAGCTTCTGGCGAAACCAAGACCGCATGAACCTAGAGAGCACAAATAATCGGCTTAAATGCGTTGGTAAAATAGAGACCTGCAAGAAATCCAATGGTCGCTTTTCAAATGAATAGTCGAGAGGTAACATATTAGCGAAAGTTCTTAGTATCATACCTGAAAATGGGGAACATAATAACAACAAAAAAGCGTAAAGGAAATAGCAGTTTTTGCAACAACATACGATTATAGAACCATCTTCAAAATACTATCTTGACAAGGCAAATAAGATTTATTTTCTAAAACAATTTACATACATAAAACTACTAACCTGTCCTTCTTTGATAAGCTCAATTGTTTTTTCGCGCTGCTGCGGTGTGATTCCTGAGTGAAGGTACACAGCCTTCAGTTTGCCGGGCAAGCCTGTGACCTGATCTTCCATCAGTGAAATTAGCGGTGATACCACAAGGGTGACACAAGTCATTTTGTTCGCGTAAATGTACGCTGGCAGCTGATAACACAGCGATTTACCGGAACCAGTTGAAGACACCATAAGCGTTGACTGACCTGAAATACCAAGGCAAAGATAAGATCTACACTGCAAAGAGGTACGATCTTATAGTGTTTCTATTAATTCGAACTGAATTCAATTTTTGTTCATAACTGTTCTGGGAAGCCCACGGAAGAAGACGTTCAACAAGCGTGTTGGTAAACGGGCTTCCCTCTGGTTAGTCTAACTCTTAACCCTTGTCCTATATTATACACATCATATAACATTCATCATAAACTTCGTGTAAAAAACATGTTTATACATCTTACCTTCAAGACATTACCTATACGATATAAATCGTCGGGGATTTCGTAATATATAATTTAATTGCATTTGATTTAAAATACCATAGAGTGATCAACAGTACACCCTTTTTGTTGTTAAGGTGAACGTACTTTTGCATTGGATAACTGCGCGCCTCATTCGTCTGATTTACCGAATCCTGCCAAAGTAAACACAATTTGCACATCTGCTGTTGCATTCAGTTCCCACGTAGCTTGTTTAGTACGAGCTACAAACCTTTAAGTATCCTGTTGACAACAGCTTCTTGGCCGGGACGGAACTCTTGAAATCCTAGCTCGTGTAGATACCTTTTTACCTCTAAACCATCGATCGGTTCAAGAGGTACAATGGTCTTAAAACGAGCGTCCTCGCCTTGGTTTTTGCTGTCTGTGGTATCGTTTTTCTTCGTATAATCAAGAGGAATTCGTGACATCACTTGTTCAATCTCTTCCTCCGTTTCGTCTACTTCGAATTGACTACTTTTAACTTCAGACGAGCACAATTCATGTGAATCAAGTTTTGCAGCTTCAGCAACGCACAGTCGTAATACCGCGGACCCTTGTGCAGAGGCGACTCTTGATGAGGCTAAAATTAATCGAATGGATACACAGTTATCAGTGTGAGGCTATCTCTGTGAAGACTATGTTTGTCTTTACATCGTATAGTGTCTTGGGCCGCCCTAAAAAAATGCTAATCTATCTCATTGCTAGGATGATCCGAATCTAGGAAGCTATTCATTATACATGAGCTAACATTGGTATAGCGTCATGACGTACTTGGCTGGTTTTGTTTAGGCGAAGTAAGCTGTACTGGTTCAGCGTTCCGGATACCTTTCGCAAGAGCTGCAGCTTCTTCGAGCGTCGGGATATGAATCTCTTCTGGAGGCTCATTGTTCTCCTGAGCAGATGTTGCTTTCGAAACACAGTACCTTTATTATCGATGGCAAACAGTAAACATAAATTCGATTCACTAGCCGTCCTTAACGTGTTTCGCTGTTCAAGCCGGTAACAAATTGTGCATTTGTCTCAAAACGGTATGTCTAATGAATTCCCGCCTCGAGTATTTCATAATTCATTAGAATCAAGTGCTTTATGGTAGTTGCGATTTCTATCTCGCGGATATGTGATATGGCCATTTCTATCGCTAGCAAGTATTCGGTTAATAGGATCTTTGATTATATAGGACAAAAGCTAAGGAAAACTAAGTACGCGTTATAAGGTTAACTATTTCTAGACATTTAATAAAGTCGTTATTCGTGCTCCGTACTGTACGAAGATTAATTCGTAGATAATAACTATGGTGGTATTAACACCACTTACCTAGCCCAGTGACCAAAGCCGCCGCATTTGAAGCACTCCACTTTGCTCATACGAACGTCATTATCAGGTTCACCCCAACTACACAATCCGCTCTGACTTTCCTGTTTTGCTTGTTTCCATTGTTCGAACTTATACTTCTTAAAATTGAGCTTTTTCAAACCCCGCGAGTACGTTTTTTTACGAAGGTTGGCTTTAACGAAGTTTTCGTTCAATGTACCATTTGTCATTCGTCTGGAAAACGTAATAATATCACGTCTGGAAGTTGTATCGTGGTCTGACTTTACAAGCAAGCTAGCTACTCTGTTCGCAATACATTTGTACAATTTATTTATTATGCATTACCCTTTTTTTTATCTTGACATGTCTTCGAATACTTCCAAATTTTCTATGGAAAACTCGTTATAGATCTACCTTCATCATTTAATATGTGAGGTGTCAACAATGCAGTCGCGGCAGGATGATCGGCCTCAACTTCACAATTGGCTTAAAATTGTTCAGGCTGGCTAAGATCATAAGTTTTTAAGCCTGACAATACTTAAATATGAAATAGAGGAGATTAAAGAGATTTCCTTTTGCAGATGTGGTACGCTAAATAGAACTAAAAAAGCATACACACCTTTCTATGCTAGTCATCTTTATGGGTTTTGAGCTAACACTGCCTGAACAATCTTCTTCATAGTCATCAGGTGACTTCACTGACATTTTGGCTCTTTTAACCGCTCCGTCAATCAACTGACTTTCATTTTCGCTGCCTTCAGCGCCAGTATACCTCCTAACAATCTGCAAAGCGCATACATGCTAAAAAGAAGTATAATGGTATACAGGTGTGTAAACGCAGAAAGTCATTCTCTATGTACATACACTATCTACTTTAGTCTATTTTTCTGACGATGAATCATTTGGATATTGACTTGTTATATTATATAGATATTATTGGATGATAATGAAAAAAAAAATGATTGGCCTACTTCTTCCTCGCTTTGACCAATAAGATCATCGCTGGTATTCCGAGCACGCTTTCGTCCAATTTTTACTGAAGAGGTTGTTTCAGGCGGTAATTTTTTAGTTTTGGTTCTCTGTGGTTTAATTTCCAGTTGCCGCTTTGCTAAAGCGTGAACTTTTACTCCCTTCTTTCGAAGTTCCTTAACATCAGCCTTGTCTGTTTCTGCTACGCGAACTTTTTCTCTAAAATAAAGACGACAGTACGTGATTACATTTGAAAATGGTCGAATATATTCGTGCGAGTCCCGTACGCTGAAAGGAACGTAAATGCGCTAAACCACACTAATTACATAAGCACGCTCAAATGAATTTCATAAACTCTACATAAACACACACACACACACACACGCATACGCATACTTTTATCATAGATCGTACACACTTGGGATAAAGTTGCCGCACAGGCTGATTTGTGGACTCATCTCGACGCTCCTGTTCATTCCATTGAAACGGGTCCAAGATATTTCGAGATGCAGGGGTTCCTATGTGCTTTTCAGGGGAATTTGCACTAATAAATTTTCGTTTGTTATCTTCGTTCGTCCCGTTGTCCTCGCGATTTTCTAAGCTCGATTCCATTATCCTGCTGCCTTGCCTCTTTGGGGCTGGAAAAATAAGATATATGAACTCGATATTCTTTTGTACTACTATAGATCGCAATGGCTAAAAGAGTTTTTTTTTCACACCATTTACCATGCCATACTGTGGCGTTTCACCTTTTACAAATACATCGAAAGGAATACACACAAAGCACACATGAGAGTGTAATGCAATATGTAATCATTTAATTTTTTTTATATCACATCCTATCCTCTCGACAAGTTACTAATGCGCCATGAAGACTAAGGACTATTTTTGTTGTTATTTGTAAGAGGTATTCGTGCGTTGAATATAATGTTAGTTTTATATCGACCTTAGTTATCGACTTACTATGTTCGGTTTCAAGCTCGATGTCGTCTTGCCAGTCGTGATCGACGACCTTCCAATCAATAACAATTTCTTCCTTGTCTAAAACAGCGTCTTCTACTGGTTTGGTTTGAGCATTGAATTTATGATGGGTCTTCATACGACGAACATTCGCGGTATCAGAACGGCCTTTCATTTGCTGTGCGAACTCATCTTCGAAAGATATTACGTCGTCCGTTGGCCGAATTTCCTGCTTTTCAAGGGTTTCACCGAGCTCTGCATCGGAGTGTCCAGCTATGGTAGCGTTCTGCAGCAATATGGATGATATGACTTTACTCAAAATGCAATGAGCAGAATGTTAAAATACACTATAAATGGAAAAATGATTAAAGTTTTTTAAACGTTTCTAATTCTTATTAATTAGAAATGTTTAAAATCAATAATAAAGCGAAAGAATTCTAAAAGAAGGATAATGTAGCCTATAACTTTTTGGGCAGCATTTTTTACTGGAATACATAGCATCTATTCTACCAGATGTTTAAATTCTCTTAGTATATGCCTAACACATAGCAGTCTATGCAAAAACTGATTGTTACCAAGTTCCTAGTAAACCTGTGTGGTAAACATCTGTAGCAAACATTGGTTAGCGATGAACTGCTGCAATAGACGGTGGCACTCAATAAGCTTTTCCTAAGTAAATAGCATATTATTGTAACGTTTCTGGCGGATAGTCTTCGATCGATAACCTTGCCAGCCATTGAGGTAGATTGAGAGACGATGCCAATATAACTGTTTGCAATAATACGTTTCTAAAAACGGACGCACACGTATAGCAGCCATATACTGTTTCGTGCGAACAGATCTAACAGCGACGCGTACCTTGGCATTCTTAATGGCTTCATCCACCTCTGAAGCTGACTTTATATCGATTTGGAAGTTTTTTATTTGACTGAGCTTAATACGGATCCCTGCTTGAGGTATCATCTTTGTTTCCAGAACAGCCGAAGGACTCATCGATGATGTTACTTCCTCCGGTTGTTTTTTAGAAACCTCTGAAATATCTTTAAAAAAAACAAACTTTCTGTCTTGTCGGTTATCAGTTTTGTTTATAACTATAGCAGTGGTAAATTTACCAAGCTTTTGCAAAGTAAAATTATTCATTTAGACCATCAAGATAAAAAATAATAATACATAGTAAATAACTTTTTATTATTCTTAATAATACTATTATTCATGGAGATCATTCAATCAGCACACATTTGTGCGTCCATTTTCTATAATTGGACAACATACGATAGCACGGAGTGAAGAGGGCAGTGACGACGACGACGAACATTAGTACATATCAAAAACATGTAATATGTGTGAAAGATCAAAAAAACACCATTAATTTGTGCACACCTGCGTTTCTTTCTAACCAATCAGCGTTGAGATTCCTGTTGAGAAAGACAGCACGATGTTTCATCAATTGTTGGGCTTTAACGGGGCTTCCAATACCTCTCAATGGTGGGCTATTTGTATCGGCATCGTTCGCTTCGTCAGCAGCCTGTGCAGTATCGCAGAGGTCGTTATCTAGATCCAAAAGTTTATCTACCGACTGCCCGGTTAAATTATTCTCTCCGGAGTTATGGCCCTACAGAAGCGAAACGTGCGCATCAAGAAAAGTTAATAATAACCTTATGGTTAGTACTCGAATACAAAGTTATTTTATGATTTTTAATAGCTTGTTCATATAATCACGGACCATCACTGTAAACAGCTGTATTTAAAGATCTGTACCATTACCTCAGAAAAGCTGGACTTTTCTGTGGAAAGGAAGAAAGTACTCTTCAGGACGGTATAATTTTTAGTCAAGTTAATGGATAAAGTAAATTTCGTAGTTTAACTCCTAACCGTTTCCAGTTGTGCTGCAGAGGGATTCCCATCATGACAAGAAACCTTACGCTCTTTAACAATTTCAATAGCCACTGGGGTCTCATTCTCTGTTTGACATGGCGCCAGCGATGGAATTTGTTTCCCCAGTCCGCTACGCCAAAGAGGACTTCCGCTTAATACCGTTTTCTTTATTTTGTCGGCAAACCGTTCCTGTGTCGACCAAGCTTTTTGTCCCGCTTCACGCTATAAAATATGTATACTTAGATATGTGAAATTTAAACATTCATTGCTGTTACAGTAAATAATTTTAAAGCTTTTATGATCCGGGGAGCTTTAACGAGAAAAAGCCATTGATTAATTATATATCTACTTTCGTAATAGTAAAATGTAATACTGTAAACGAGCTCAAATCAGTCTACTGTTTGCGTGCACGAAATACCTAAATAGTTATTAGTAACTATTTACTAGACTAACTGTTACTTGAATATTTAATTAATTGGTTCTATTAACGGGTTTCCTACATGTTTGACATTGAAGTGTTCACCCCAAACTTCAGCGCTGTCATCACTACTTTGCCGTTGGGCAACATCCGCTTCGGATTGACGCTTTTTATATCTGAAATACGCGACATACGCGGCTGGCGATGAAACCGAGAAGAAAGAATGCAAATTAAGATCAATACAATCAAGAGCAAATAATTAGATCCATTTACTAGCTATATTCTAATATTTTAACTGTAATTTTGTCGCGTCATAACATTGTGTGAAGTTTAGAAGCTTTCTTACTTTAAAACGTTTTTTTTTACGTTTAAAACAACTTTTTGTTTTTATGGTCCTTGTTTTAATTGTGTCTCGAATGCAATAAACGTAGATACTTTAGCACACTAAAATTACATACGTTTTCTTAGAGATATGTATAGTTCGAAAACTAGATTTTCTGACTATGAGCTATGAGGTTAACTGAAAGCTTAACAACAAACATATTTAATACTTCTGCATATTATATCGGCAGTAAATTACAGAATAAATTTAACTCTACAGCTTTTTTTTAGAAACATCAAAGTATAAGCAGAATAAAGCAGCTAAAATCACGCGCGCTTTGCCGGGTGTATTTCAGTATCTACCAGTTAAGAGCAGTCCAACAAATACTTCTAATACTTTTATATTTGATAAAATAAAGCCACGCTGGTTTTTACCTCGAATATCGGCCGGAGCTGTTTTTATGTCCGCCGACTCAGGAACTCGAAGATTGAGCCTTATAAATTGTTTCTCCCATGTCTTGATCTTCACCTTTGCCCCAAGTAGCTGTTTATCAAGATCCATAATTAGCAACTGTTTGCATACACAAATTCCGAATTACACTCACGTTATGAGCTAAAATGAATATCATAAAACACTGTTTCTCCAGAATTGACAAGTGTGTGTGTCCCAGAAAGAGATCTATGTGCCTCCACGCGATACCAAGAGAGGGCTTCGCGCCAAACAGCTGGCGGTCGGCTCTCTCCGTCAGCGCGAGGGAAGAATGGACGCATTGACTTCTACTGTGGCTGAGGCGGTCCGTCAATGACTCGACTGGATTTCACAGAAATAGCAAAGGAACTGATATACCAATCAGAGTAGAATGATGTATCTCGGTAGATAGTAAATATAACGGGTTCCCTGATTCCGTTTCACCACTGTTAGTTAAATGAAGAATAATTGGTTCTTTTTTTCAAGCAATGATGCACTGTGCTTTCTTGCGATAAAATACAAGGAAAAACTACTTAATGTCAATGTTGCCGACGCTATAGATACAATGTCTATAGAACAAGACATTTTTTTTCCCGCTGATTGAGATCTGAGAGATTTTCTGAGAAATGCTGCCGTGATAAAAGCTATATTGCGCATTTTTTTAACCTAGGACAATAAATAGCTGTTGCCTTAATTATCAGTTAATTAATAGCAGTTAATTATAGCAGAACTGTCAGCGCCTACCACTCCATCATCAGTATCGACTATTTTAATACACCGAAGATTTTTCGATGCTGAGTTTCCACCGAGCAGTAGTTTTTTTATTTTTTCCGTAGCGTGCTAATAAAGCAGTTCGCCTCCAATATTCAAATTCTGTTGTTTTGTGTTATCTGCTAGCTAATTTTATTTCTACAAAACACTTGATTGACAGATTTAATGTATTACCTTTAAGAGACTGACGTCTTCTTTTATGATTAAGTTATTAATCAACTGCATAGTGTTATTCGGCTACACAATTGTTTATTTAATATGCAGAAATAAATATGCATATAATCACTTTTGTACAATTTACAGTTTATTTGTGTCAATAACAATGCAATAAGGTTTTCGCTCCTCACTTTCATAATCGGTAAAAACTGTATAAGCACGCTAGCTGGGCTCTCTAACTTTACAAAGCTCGACCAGGACCTCATCCATCCGCCTCCGACTCACAGATGTGATATTACTCGAATCAGTTCACTTTTAAAAAAACTTTCCGTTTTTATAGTTCATTACATACCTAAACTTCATAACTTATTCATACATATGTAGTACACACAGTTAAAGTTATCGATAAACGAAGTCATCTGATCGAACTTCATGTAGATGCATGGTATCCCTGTGTATGGCATTTCTCTTTCGGAACAAACCCTTTTTGTAAAATACGGCGTACATCCCCATATCAGTGAACTCTTTTTACGTACGTGCGGTCGTTTTGCTGCACTGATTTAGCGCACCTCTTACATTAGCCGTCGTTTCATTAAGGCGTTAGCTAATACTTAGCACAGCCAGCCGTAGGACGCTCTACATCATGATTAAATAGAATGCTTCGTGGCAGCTTTCTCTGATCGTGGGCGAATTGATCTAAACAGTATTTACATGAATGCCGCTGATAAGACCGTTTTTGTACAGGCAACTTATTAGATAAGTAGAAATGATGATTCCTCCAGTTGACAGATTGTGACCTGCTAAGATGGTGCTCGTTCCGCTGAAGAATGGACAGTATGGACACTGATAAGAACCGCACACTTCGCATATGTTGAGCACCCACAGGTCACGGTTTTCAAAAATTTTCTCCTTGTAGTTCTCTGCAAAATATGACTGATGTCAGAAATGTCTCTTATCATATGTTTCATATCTAAATCACTTTGTTGAATCAGCATTAAGTCAATTTTCCAGATGCTACGAATATTCCAAAATGCATAATGCAACTACTGTAGCAGAACTGAAGATTTCGCGATATTGCTTTAACTTAGACTATAATTATTTTTGAACATTGCATTTAGATTTGGAAGCCATGAATATGGCCATCGTTCAGAAAATGGCTACTACGTATTTTATAGCTAGATTAAAGAAATCCCACATAAATCCAACACCCAACCCAATCGGGCTGGGCCTTCTAGTGCAAGCAAATCGTTTCCATATCGAAAAAGTGATTACAAGCAACTATACACAGAGCAAAAAGACCCGGGGGCACTAAAAAAAAGTTACGTTCATGCCCCCATACGTTCAGTGAAATTAATTCTCTGCTCTGGAAAAGAATGTATATATATAGAAGTGCTTTATTTATCACGTCCAAATATCACAAGCTCCTTCTGCTTTCAGATATATATATATATATATATATATATATATATATATATATACGAGAAAGTTGAAAAGCGGCTTTTACCAGGCGCATGGTATTCGTACACCTTCGCTTTGAGGTATCTTGAAGAATTAGCAATAGGAAACCATCGTTGCATCTGGAACTTGAAACACGTCCACTGAAAAGCTGGAATCGCATCGAACATGAACGCCGCCGACCTGTTGAAGTGCAGCAAACAGAAGAACATTTTTGCGCGCAGATCATGTAGAACTGACCTAATTCTATACTATATAGAGTGGTTTAGGGGGAAAGCTACTCACTGAGTCTAGGAAAGATAGAGCTCTCAATCAAACCTAGTTATAAAAGGAAGCACTGCCGCCAAAGATTAAAGCAGCTAAATTAAATACATTCGATGAAGATTAGTTCCTTTTACATAATTGAACTTTGTTAACTACGTAAAGTGAATTCTTATTTCTACGATTATTACGAGCATGGCGTTTGGACTCGTGAACTCCGTTGTAACAAAATGCATCTTTATTGTCTCCAACATGTCATATTACATAATGAAACATATTTTTTGTTTACAATGAGAATACGACCTTTCTGCGAGGAAGGCCCTTTTTAGTCTAGGCTGCTCCCCACTGGCCACGTATTGATCGATGACAGGCCTGTAGTGATAGTAACCAGATGGAACTATTATCTCTACAACCGCAGCACCACTCATGTTTCCCACACGAGTCAGAGTCCACCTAAAATGGTTTTATAGAGAACACGATAATATTGACATACTTTGAAAAACATTTTTTTATCTAGAAAAAGTACAGGCACAGGCTCAGGCCATAAACTTGTATCTTAAGTCGTGGTTCGGCCTCCATTTTGACCCTATCAACACGAAACAACGTTCAATCTTAGCTGGTTTAATACTCAACTTTAATATGATGACAATACAGTCTTGCGTAAAGCTAAGTACTGTATAAAATATAGACGCCGTTGAGTGATACCAGAAGATATAATGGATTGCACGGTGCTAATAAAAATACTAACCTTGTACAAGTCTCAATTTCAACATGCGACTTGTTACGACCCCAATAACGAGTACTCATCTTGAGATCGAACGCGTCCTGGGCTGGGGGAACGAGAAGATAGTCCCGATCTACGTTATACGTGACGTCCATCTGAACGATGGCAAGACCCGCGCCCTCGGCGATAACCTCCGCATGACCGAAAACATTTGGTCCTTCCTGGCAAGGCAATCCATACATTTAAAGTTTACTTTCCATTGTTTTGTTAGAAATATTTTCCGTAATGCTAAGTCCCTTGGCCCTGTGAAGCATCTGGTTCATTGAAATCAGCCCCAAATCTTTATCTTGGATTGATACACGTTTACAGGCGAGTTACGAAAAAGACCGTCATTTATGCCAGTGGCAATTGCCTGCAAGGGTAAGACTTTCCCGATAGCTCGTTATTGTCCCCGACTGCGATTTTTTCAGTTATATTTTAGCAAGATATTTAGCAAAGATAAAGGCCAATATTACGTGTTTAAATTATAAGCGAATCGCAATATCTGCGGTGGGTAATAAAACGAGATGAGATGAGATGATAACCTACCGATACGAATTTTCGTTCTGCGAGATTCTCTTTATTAATGAAGAGGCTTCGAGACGTTCCAGGAACCGAGCTTATCTGAACTGACACCTTCAGATCGGTTACATCACGAATATGCGTCCGGAAGGAATAGCGTGTCAATGCCTCCATTGCCAATAGGGTATCCTGCCGGATTCAAACGATGTAGAGCGACTTAAATTCAAACGTTTATGCTTACTCATAGATAAATACTTATGGATTAGCCACAACGTTTCGGATGCTGGTTTCACTGCCTCACATATTATCATCACGATTCAATTTGCTTATTTTGTACGCATATATTATCTGGCGTAAACGAGATAACGTTTACGTTTCTTACTAACCTGGGTTCCAACAAATCCAAAATCGGTATATCTCATCCAGTTCAGCCATCGAACAACCTGACTTTCGTCGTCTTGGGATCCGAACTCCATCATGAGCATAAGGGCGTATGAAGTTGTTTCAACACCAAGCGCGTCGTCCTCGGCTGGCATATTTGCATAATAGAAGGGTCGCTGGGCTTCCCAGACGATCGTGGCCGGCCCTATATCCACTGAAGACCAATAGATCATACCCTCTGCAAGGAGTCGGAGAAAGGTTCCGTCAAAACAGCTAGAACTTTTTTAAAAAACAACAACAAAGAAGAAGAGGAGCAAGCATAGTGCCTTTCAATTCGAGTAAACATTAACATAAATCAGCTTATTTCACGCTCAACTTGTACACATATATTAACAAATAAAATTAGAATTTTAGCCTAACACAATCAAGTTCCGTTTATTTATTATGACGCAGATAAGAGGGCCAAAAGGCGCTGACATAATTTGGACGACGATAAATTTCACATCTCCACGTGATACTGATATAACGATAATATGAATAGTTACTATTACTGTTATTACTGTTATAATAGAAAAAGTGTACCTGTTTCACGACGCATGGTTTGCAAGATCGTCCATCCGGTTTCTGCTTGAATAGAATCAGCCAGCTTGAGCGCATACGTTGTGATGGCCATGTGGTAGGATGAATTTCGTAAGCGTGGCATGTGCTCCTCTAAATAACGTACAGCCGCCTTCTTAGCAACCGCTAACTCGCCCAATATCGGCTGGAAAAAACATGTCGTCCTGCCTTAATAATTGCTCATATACTAACAAAAGGGAACACATCCGATATTTATCATGTGTGTATAGTATATGCAAGAAACGTAGATATAGCAGAAATTAGCGGACACGAAAGACGGATACTGATTAAGTTCTTACTCCTGTGATGGTGTCAGTCACTTTGGCAAGCGTTATAAGAACGTGAGCAGTTAACGAGACGTTGTGGAAATTGCGCATCAGACGCCGATCATCCAGCATCTGTAGGGCAGAAGTATCGATTCCGTATTTTATACACTACAGTTTGTCGTGTATGATAATCAGAAGCACAGTAAAGACTATCAGAAAACTGTTAGTTTATGCGAAACTTGAACAGAGTTCACTAAAAATTGTGTTTTTTATTGTGACAGCAATAGTAGTGGTGACTTTTATTATTCCAGTAAAAAAAATTAGCTACGTGTTATATATGTTGATATTGTTAACAGACTGCAGAAGATCAGTTCCCATTAGTACGGTATCGAAAATAGTCTATGTTATTTATTTATTTAGCGTACTCACGAATGCTCTGTGGCGCCGATTATGTGACAAACCACTGACTTCATAAAAATTGCCAAATTGCGCATCTTGGCACTGCAGCAGGAACCGCACCGAGCGTTCGATGAGTTCAGGGTCAATAAACAAGAACTTATACTCCCAATCCGGAAAGATTGCAGAATGGTAGATCTTCGCTGCAAGGGCTGTCAACCTGTAAACAAAAGTTAGAGCAAATTAGATAAATTCTATTTTATTAACACAGATTCTCGCTACTTGAACTTTAGTTGCACCTAGACGTAATGGAAATGAAGACTACCTGAAACCTTTCAAGTTACCGTGTACATACCAAACGCTAGGCTCGCCCTTGTACATGGCAAAACCGCCAGCCTGAAAATAGCCTATCTGGTCGACGAGGACTTTGTTTAAATGGTCAAACAATTTCTTCGACGAATCTGGATTCATTTGGTTGGTGAGTCGCAGATAATGTAGTACAGCTAGGTGATAGCCGAAGTCAAATAACGCATGTTCACCAGATTGGACTCCTGTGGCGAACCCGAATTCTTCGAGAGGTACGGGAATATCGACAGAACTCGCGCCCACTACGTCACCTTTGGCAATAAACGATACGCCCTTGTAGATAGTTGCCATGTAAAAATACATCGTACATTATACATGCCTAATAAGTATTAATCGAACAAGTTTACGATAGAAAAAAGTTACATGTTTACAATATCCTCCTTCTAACACGTCCTTTGCTCTCTGAAATGTCAACATCTAACGATGATTGTAGAGCCAGCTCAACGAATCATGCAATGCTGGCCTACCAGCTAGCTGCTATAAAGAAGCTAGGAAATATATTTAATTCAGATAATTAACGTTCGAATATATTTTCGATCAATTATCATAATAACAACTGCCGCAAAGCAGCATAAACTTTTTTTCAGATTGAGATATTGTTGATAGTGATTAGCCCTACCGATGACCGATATTCTTGCGTTACAAGAATCAAACATGTATCTTCTATGCGTCTCGTTAAACGGTATAATCGGCGTATCGGTAATATTGAAGTCGAAGTACTTCAGATTCTTGCTAATCGCTCGCATGTCGAACATCATAGCCAGATGCATTTGCAGACCAACGCCATCGGGCAGAAAGTTCACCGTAATTTCCGCTTGTTCATTAGCCACCTGTGTACGTCCTGTCAGTCTGAACGTGACCTCCCCGACACGTGTCGACACCACAGGAACGTGGATAATGATGTGCTGCCACGCCTTAATCTGCGATACGAAGGTCGAAGTATATATGTCACGTTATTTCTGGTAGGAGCACACACGTACTAGAAAGCCTTACGAGAGTAATAATTATTGAGCAAATTCATTACTGGCCTACTCTGACTGACTAGGGTTTCTTGAGGGTGGCAAACGAAATATACTCACAAATACAACATGCTGGTGCTCTCCACGGGTTGTTCGGGGCGAATAGGTGTGGACGACACCAAACGGTTCAACATGAACGAAACGATAGTCATCAGAGTCGTGCAAAATCAGCTCGGCCTGAATCTCAAAGTGCTGATAATTGAATAGAATGACTCGTATGCCAATCTGCTCACCATAGACAGCCTCGGTAGGAGCTTCGGTGGTCATGAAGAATGGACGGGTACTATCATGCTGGCATACGATACGGTACATTCATATAGCCATTGTTAGTTCGCTGGTACGCGTAAATGCTGCCTTCGGTCAAATGTTCGTAACTAAACATTCGGCGTTTACCATGGAAATATTATGTAATAATAATAATAATAACAATACTCTATTCACTCACTAGCACAGGCTTTTTCAGGACCTGAAAACCAAACTCCTTGCTGATGGCGATCGCGTTTACGTGATACAACGTAGAAGCCTTAGGAATCTCTGTCTTAGTAAAGATTTGTCGAAGATTCCTAGAAATCCAATGAGGAAAAAGCCTCATTACTTTTTAACATAACAATGATAGTAGTAAGAATGTGTTTCGTTATTAATTACAAGGGTCGCTTTTCTGCAGAAGCCGGTAAAACCGAATTCTGTGACTCATGTAGTTCGCGTTCGCACCAAGGATTGTCCCCTAATTTCACTGACGATGGCGCAACACGAACACAACTCCGCGATCGTTCTTACCCCATATAGATGTCATGGTACCCAAACATAGACCCGGTCGCATCAAAGAAATTGTTAAATCGGTTCCGACGGAACACGTGAAACAGAAATGAATCTTCGTCTTCCCGAAGCAAATCTCCACAACCGGATTCGTCTGAACCGTCTTCACAATTGCGCACGCCGTCACACCTAAATAAACCCAAGAATATAACAAATATGTATTCAGGAAAATAAGAAAATCTCTCCTATAGCAGAGTGCTAATATTTGCAGGGTGATTTAAATCGAATTAAAAAAAGACAATTCTTTATTGTGTTTTTGGCTGTCTGATGTTACTGCGGACGTCTGGGTATACTAACAATGGGGAAACCCTGCCTTAGTAAAATATGTAGTTATCTTCAGCTTTGCTTCTGCAAATCAATCTAAAGCTGTTGACTCGGCTCCTTATAGAAACCCAATTAGGCTCAACTCGACGAAGGTCATTTATATATATATATATATATATAAACGTTTCTATGCATTTTACCTCTCTCGGACAAAGTAGCACTGGGAACCTGTGCGACATGCGAGCCTATCACTAGAATTGCAGGTCTCATCGTAGAACTGGGTCAATACCAGATTGGTAAACAGAACCAAACCAGCGTACTGAAAGAAGAATAAATGAAGACGAAAAAAGAATATTTGACAGTAGGAAAACGGAATACATCTACTGTATTTTATGTTTGCCTCGGGCTGTTTGGTAACGTCATACGCATAAAGTTCAGTGAACCATTTTATCTTATTGATAGTAATAGTATTTTATTATTTGCTCTAATTGCTCTAGACTTGCTAGTGTTTTCAGTCCACTAGTGGCAGTCTATATATATAGGCGACAACGTAGGCACTCATTATGTTACGGTATTACCCACGATACACAAAGGTACAAAGCAATAGGACGTTGTCAAAATGTTGAGCCTGTTACAATACGATGCATCGTTATATCCGTTGAACTTGCATTAACTTATATACAGAAGGAGACTTGTACTCACGTCAAAAGTTTTGTTGGCATCAGGAGCAGCGTTGAGCGTCGCATAGAAGAAAATCTCATCCGGTCCTCCGTTGCGATCCTTAGCTATGCCCCCAATAAGTTGCGTTCCATTGGTCTCCATTCGCAGTAAAGCTCGAATGACTTCTACTGGCGTTATGTCGTTACGACCTTGATTCGCTATAAGATCCGTATCAAGGCTGGTACTACAGACAATAGCTTCTGTTGTATAATCAGCTACCACTTCGACCAAATCTCCGCGTCGATCCTGCTGCTTGTTAATCCAAACACGGAACTAATACAAAAAACGCAAATGAATATTTCTTCGATTCATCTGATAAATTCCACAATTTTTCTTTACAACTTTTCCTTATTTATTTGTCTGCTTCTAGTACGTGCTTAGCAGTATTATGTTATAGGTGCCATTTCAAATTCTAGATGAAGAAGTATTTTTCGACACATTGTATACTATGCATTTTGCCGTGCAATAGCCGACACGCTACTAGAACAGTCTGGGACATTCGCTGTGCGTATAGCGACGATGTTTTCATTGAAAGGGCTGATCAGAAGTGGTTTTCACATGGTATCCGAAATCCTCTGCTCTGACCAATTGTATTAGTTAAGTATATAAAGCAGTTTTGAAGAAGGAAGGCCGACAAACAAGTTGAAAATTGGTAGAAAAGATGAGAACACCATCGTCAGCTACTTCAAATCTCTTGGAATTACAGAAAACTCTAGGGCTTAGATATTTCTTTAAGTCTCTAAATTCGACAAGGGAGTACAGCTTGGCATTGCATTTTATCCTGTTGCGCGCTGTCGAGTATTAAGCGGCTGTAATGAGCAATTTTAACACAGAATTATCATCGATATTAAAATAAACAAGTGATTGGAATCGGTAACGTCAGGAACCAAGACCCAGAGTTTGAGTATATCTTCGTTAGAAAAAGTCGATGCTTTGCGTTTGGCGGAAGCGTAAGGGCCTGATTCACCGAACCGGACAACTGATCTGCGCGTATAGTTGGCCAATTGAGTCGAGTAAAGCAGACTATTCACGAAAAACGATCCAGCAGACAACTTCAGATCAGCTCGCTCTATCACAACGAAAAGTCACACGTCATTAAAGCCGCCTTCCTAAACTTCAAATGGGGGAAGTTCTTATTGCACGCCCCATATTTTTTTGGTCCTTTGCATCGACATATTTGCACCTTTTCCGTTCGTTGCGCAGTCACCCCCACGGCCTTAGTTTTGATATGGATCAATAACCCGGTAGTTCTAGAAACGGGTTTTTGATTTAAAAAAAAAATAGTGAAGTGAGCCAACGTTGCTATGTCAAGACGTATTAGATACCGACTCGATAATGTTCCATACATGAGAATTCTACGGATTCATATCTACGCTATTCGGCTGCTATATGTGCGAGTAGCTGACTCTGTATTGATGGATTTCTATGAACGGGTTCATGAACGACGTATAATTTTTTGCCATAGATTTCGGTTTATTTACATTTGTTACAGCTGTTGTTTATTTACAGATATTACAGCTTAAACAACCGAAGAAGACTTTTTAGTGACGTTCGCGTTTCAGAAATAAGTATGATGGCATGGCGCATCCTTCTCTCGACATCAGACTCAAAACACCAACGTTAGTTGATTTATATCTGTTCAAAATAGGCACATCCCCTAGGTCGAGAGAAAACTAAGAATAATGTCCGCGGTTTATTTTTGCAATCAAGGATAAAAAAATTATCGCCGAGGGAAAATCGAAGACAGTAGTTGAACAGTTAGCAGCATCGGTCTCTTGATTGGATTGCCTTCATCTGTCTTTCGTCTATGACATACGACATCTACTCTGGGCCTTTGTAAATACATCGTACGCTCACTCATGCCAGATTTGTGCAGCAACGTCTAGACCTACAAAGAAGAACCGTTAAATGTGCACTGGACGTGTGTCTTTTCTGTCGCGCACGGTCCCCTGTGCCGTTATAAAACCTAATTTTTCTGCAGAAGCGTACCCGGTGCTTCAGTTTCGAAGACGACACATCGTCATTCACCATACAAATGCCATATCAATTTGCGATTCCACTGTAGAAAACAGTCCACGAAAGTCTGTCTCAATTCAACGCTTACATATACATGCATCTCGTTCATATAATGATGGTAAGCAATATGCCATTTTGGACACGCATTTTATTTTACTATTAAATGCATCAGAGCTAAATACGATCATGGCTAAATTAGAAATACGCACGTTCTAAGGCGTTTGGTACGTAGGCAGCCATTACAGCAGATAACTAAACCATAAAGTAGAAAAAATGTTTGAGCAATGTAAAACATACATTATACAAAGACAATCCAACATAGACGAGGTTAGCGGCGTGTGTTTTTTAGGTTGTTTGCTAAACCATTTGGATCTAGCAAAAGAGATAGATAGCTCTCTACTGTAGATAATGCTCGATAGATCCGATACAATCGTTTCTGGCATCTACGTGTGTTAGAAGTTAACGGAACGTTTTGTTCGTTGCTATTTAAGACATAGTTCTGCAAAACGCGTATTAAAGCTATAAACATATATGTATTATGTATCGTGTAGTGCTGTCAAAGTTTTAGCGATATGTGCGCTCGTGATGTACTTACATTTCCTCGGTTGATGCCGCGGACCGGGAGTGTGACAGAATCAGCTATTATTTCATAACTTTTCTCTTCGATAACGTAGACGACCACTCGAAGTGAGGGTGCCATCTCGGCACTGAGGGGAATGGCTAACGATGTCACTGTGTGGTCCACACCATGGACGGCCATACGGCCTTGCTGAAGGACAGCCCCTTTCGAAATGGTCTGAATTGGAAATTAAGTTGAAACTTTATGTATAGCATGAACCGTAAAATATCGCGAAGCTTAGGAAGAAACAATTCCTTAAGAAAGGACAATTGAAACCAACTTAGACAACGCTCAAAGAAGCACTACAGCTGCAAGGATTCGAACGGTTCAGTTAGCTCCAATTAGCATCAATACATCTACAAGCAAAGCTCACAAGACAATAATTACCAAGTAATAAAAGTTTTTAAGGAAGAAATTGGATCGCACGTGCAAGATCGCGTATTCTCCAGCCTGCAATGGGCAAATACCGTGTTAGGTCATGTGTGATTTAGAGCTTGTAGTCCTTCGACAGCAAAGGTTCTTCATTTTGCCTGCACGTTCTTTGCCTGAACAAGGTAAAGCTATAAATGATGCCAATGATGAAAAATAGATTTTTATAAGTTGATCCGGTTTTGCTTACTACACCCTCCGTAGTACTTGTGGTAACTTGAAGCTGTCGGTTATCTTGCCTATAATAAGCCAACATTCGTTCTTCGGCGGCCGCAACAGCTACGCCCTCTAAATGGAAAACGGCCTGAAATGAACAGTTTATTAAACTGTAGTTTGGGCGTTTCTGGTGAGATTCTACAAGGGTATATTACGATCAGTAGATACAGCCTTAATTGGCAGGCGAAATTGTTTCGGCAAAACGTGCATGGCCTTGTTAGGCATAGGAATCTAGTTTGTCGCCGACTGCTAGGCAGCAACTCTTCAGGCCGGCAAATAAGAACTGACAATTTTGCATTCTAATCGTGGAGCCTTAGCCAGTCCTGTCATGGTCTTCTTGCTACAACAAAAGGTCATCAAAACATATGATCTCTGACAGCACTTCGGCTTTCCTTACCTGAATATAAATACGTTCTGTCCTATCAGGAGCAAGCTCTCTTATTTTTGCCACTCCATTACTATCGAGTTTATGGTCTCGGTGACTAATCTCAAGACGACCAAAGTCCCCAGAAGCAACTAATGTTACGCTGATTGTTCCATCGTTCAGTACCTTTTCGGGTAGTTTCACCTGATCGTGGTAACTTACTTGGACCTAGAAAGTAGCATTCCGTCCGTTACTAAACGGAGTCGAATCTTAGAATATCGATGAGA
The DNA here is from genome assembly GCF_002532875.2 of Varroa jacobsoni. Lineage (NCBI taxonomy): Eukaryota > Metazoa > Arthropoda > Arachnida > Mesostigmata > Varroidae > Varroa > Varroa jacobsoni. Next base: position 93,612 of record NW_019214482.1, read on the forward strand.
CAATACAACTGCAACCAATGAGTGGATTTAGATTTTATAATGTACTAACCAAAACAGATAATTGCAGCATGATTCTTCGCCACAAAAGTGGGTCACTGTCTCATGTTAATGGTGCGAAGAACTTCAAGAGCACTTACAATAATATAATAAGCACTGCTTAGATGATTTGATAGTAAGTTGCTACAGTTATATTAATTAGCTTATTGAACATTCTAATATGGGGGTGGGGGGTGGGGAATTTTTTATTATAAATTATAGTGAGCGCAGTAGGATTCTCTAGGAAAGCCGCGCCTCACACTGATTTGTTACATAATTTGTTTTGAAGTGCCTCAATGTGCTACCCTATATAAGCACTCAATAGATTCAACCTTTCTTTGTGTACATGCATTTAGGAGTTGTGAAAAATACACTAAAGTGTTGTACAGAGTAGAGCTTCGCTAACAACGAAAGAACGGAACCACAATTCGAACCTTCAAAACTTCAATCATGTACTAATTGAAATCGAGAAAAGGCTTAATAATTGTCCTGAATTGACTCGGCTCTGAAAGGTACAGCCAAAAATTACGATTGCCGACACACGCAGTTGTATATTTTACTATCGAAATTACTCAGGTTGTTGTGCTCGTATCATTTCACAAGCGAACCGATTGAAGATTGTAGAAGTTCGTTTTGGTCCAAAAAGCTGCAAGTATCACACAGTTCCGAGCATCAACATATAATTTGTAAATAATGCCAACGGGGACACGTCTTTGATCTCAAATAGAAAAGGGGGAACTTCTATAAGGCCTTTGTAGAACTACTAACGGACAATTACACATTCGACCCAGCTTCCCGTTAGCTTGAATTTTGAATCATCTGTTAATCGAGGAAATATCCGTGCATCTTTTTGGGTAATATATATTGCAGTTAAGTAGACGTATTACGTAAACGTAAAACTCCATGTGAGGCTTGAATATGAGCGGTTTATCGCCAAGGATAGTGATTGTGATTGAGTCGTTGACAATGCGCGCTTTGGAGAAGCCGTCCACGATGACATCAATGAATCGTTCGCCGATGCTTGCATGAACCTCAATCTCGCAATAGGACAGGTGGTAAGGATAGGCCAGCGATGCAAGCTGCTTCAACGAATATTGAAAGTGGTACGCGCCACGAAACTGTAATGTGCACAATGGTTGTTACATAGATAAAATGTATAATGAAGTACTTTCAAAGAACAAACAGAATGGTCTAGAGAAAAAATGTACTAATGGAAAGTAGTAAAAAATTTATTGCATTGGTGATCTATGTCATAAGAGGTTAGAGCGAGGTGGACATGGTAGGCGTATTTGGCGAAGCTTTCCCTATCATTCTCTCGAACGTTTCGGTACGATACAATGCAACTTATATAAAATACCAAATTATATACTCGTTATAGGTACCTACATCATGAACATAGTCCTCAATGAAGTTGTCGGTTAAGGTAATTGGTCTCCTTGTTTTCGTCGATCTACTGAACGGCTTCACGAGTACCCGAACTGTGAGGTTGCCATATGTCGGAGCAACGTTTGTAAAATTCGCCGTGATGTCACCCTCCAGATATTCGTCGGTCGTCACCAAAAATGGCGGCATCGAGACGTAGACGTCAAAGCGTTCTGTGTACCATCTTTCCAGTAGAATGCGCTTCTCCTCAACCTGGCCGTACACACACAACGATTACTAACACACGCAATGAATTTAATCTGATTTTTTTAACACTGTTACACTGCTGTTGGCATAACGACTTTATTTGTTGTGATTAATACTGCTGAACAAGGTCCGACTCTGAAAAAGAATAATACCTGATTAAGAACCTGTGTCCGTATAGTCCACCATCCTGGTTCGTATTCTTCGGGAAGGTCGAATGAAACGCTAATTACGCCAAGGTAAGGATAGCGTGAAGTCCAACGTTTGAGTACGATTCCGCGCGAGTCCTATAGAACGTGCTTAACCTACTGAGATTATCTTCACAGATTTGCTTACTTAGTCTCCTTAAAAATTCGAGTAGATAGTTATGCTGCAGAACTGTTAACTTCGAAGAGCTCTAGATACGAGCAGCGATGTCCATGTTTGCATTATTTATTGAAGAACTTGGATACTCAGAACGAGAGCCAACAGCTTCTTTGGCTAAAAATCAACTGACGCTTATTATGAAGATAACTTTAAGCAACTAAGAATAATAGCTCACCAATAGAAAAACGTCCACAGGATCTTCGTACGGTTTAAGCTCTGTTGTAAGAAGTACAATGCGGGCTGCAACTATTGAGCCAAACGGGGCTTTTGTGAGAATTACTGAAATAACACTATATAGTTTGCCTGAGATAATTGCATTTCGAGAAACTTAAACTAAGTATCCATTAAGTAGTAAGACGAACCGGATAATCTTGCTCGACAAATATTATCAGGTTCAACGAACGTTAGATAGTTACGCTGTCCGTCCCACGCTAATACTTAACGTTTCGATAATAAATATGTTTACATATTATCGACAACGATGTTTATATTTTTTACATGCATCAAGAGTGAGTACTGGTTTTGTATTCTAGACGTGCCAGCAACGCAACTACTACATAATTTCGATAAGTAACAAAGGTTGTATCAATTGAAACAGTATGCGATTTATATTTGTACTGACTCTTTTGTTCTAGGTTGTAGACAAGTTGTGAGGTTTGAATAAGAATGGTGAGGAATTGGGGTTTGAAGATGACTTCGCGTTCCTCCCAAAAGGAAGTTCCTCCAAGTGCACCACCTGTGTTACCCTGCGCTTGGAAAACATAGCGGCCTTTTTTTGCGTTATGAGGTACCTAAAAAACATTAGCGCAGCAACAGCAGGAAAAAAGTGATGTTACACTTATTGCTTGTAACATGTCAATACACTGCTCATTATTATTATTATTATTATTATTACTCTTATTAGTGCCACTCATTATGGCATGAGTGAGCACGTTACTGGAAGTGTGCTGACCAGAGAAGATTAGAAGAAGGATCAAAGAAGAAGGACCCTTAGAAACAATTTTATCCAATGCCTAATGTGGTATCATAGCTCCTATGTACGTGGCCATGTCTTAAAAAAAGCTTTATTCAGTTATATAAAAGATTTATTCAGTTAGCGACTGATTACAACATAGAATAAAGTTCTTTGAACAAAATCTGTCGCGTGTCTATTTTCATGTTCCCGTTACCTAGCAATACAATTATTTTCCCATAAAAATCCGTCATAAAAAAAATCATTGAAAATTTGTTAAAGTTGCTTATAGCGATAGTAAGTGATTGCATCTATTGGCCTACACGTGTCCCACTCGACTTAGATCAGTTTCTTGAGAGGAGCTTATTTTACTATACTAACTCTTTCGAAATGGCCTTCTATCAGGCCTACAAACATGCGCCCAATCTAAGTCACTGACATTGGTTAGAAAATTGTATCGAGCTAACTGAACTAACTAACATTTCTTCATCACACAGCAGACTTTAGGAGATCCTACGCTGAAGTTTCTGTTTGCTTGCTATACACAAGCGGCCATTACCCCCAATTCACCGACTTGTTCATTGGCTTATAGGCATATATTAGGTACGGTGTGTTTGTTCGCCACATTAATCATGGCGCAGATTTGTTTTTGACTTAAGCCCGCTGAAAAGCCACATGCGTGTCTCGGATACACGCTCTAGAGGAAGGAAGCGAGCGAGTCAGAGTAGTCGGATTTTGGAATGGAAATCATTTTGCCATTGTTAGGTTCATAGACGCATTACACTAGAGAGGCTGCCATTCAGAAGTCACGCAATCTCTTGCGGCCGACGAAGCTATGATCATTGTGGCATTCTATTAATAGAGCGAATTTCTTACGGTACGCCTACCGTAACGTTCGTGCCAATGGATACTAACAAAGCATGACGAGACGGTGCCCCATAGAGGAACAACGAACAGTCAAGGAGCATGAACGAGATCCATTTCATGAGGGTCTGGTATGTGATTACGGTCATTGTTCGGTGGAACTGTTTGATCAAACGATGATTTATTAGGTTTTTCGTGCTGCGATATATTCATTGTTCTGCTACGCTAACGCACCCATGACGACAGGTGATGATTGATCAGGCTGGATTCGCCAGGGGCTGTTTAGTGGCGAATCTCTGTGAGAGACTATCTGTGGCATTGTTATTATGACTATTTTTAGCATTGTTTACATGCTGCTGGCAATGTACGATCTTTTATGAAGACATCGAGCGCCTATGGCTAAAAATCGAACAACATAACTTACGTATAAAAATACGGTGTCGTCGAATAGGGGTGCTTCACTTCGAACTATTCAAAACCAAGAAGCGTACCAACATAACATATACGGATTCTTCCGAGTACATATAATTCAGCTACTTTTATATACAGACGCTTATAAATACCTAAGGTCTAGCTTTACAAATGGCAAAATAAACAAAATCGACTAAATTAGCCTTTTGCGGTTATCTGTTTTTGAAGTAGTTATATCTATTTATTAACGTATAAAATACAGAAACTTCAGAGACGACGTACGGCGCCAATTCAAATAGAAAAAAGCAAATCTATGACACCCTATGAATTCCGTTCGTAAATGTATCGTACCCTAAAATCTAGCTTCATAATATTCAGCTATTGCCAAACAAATGAACTTACTAAATTATCCGTCTATGCCTACCCTGACCTCATATTACCTGTAATAAAATGATCGTACTCTCGCCAGCCTCAATCACTTCGCTTCCTGCGGCCACTTCATTTCTGTCACATGAAAGGGATGTTCGCACGGTGAGCGGGTAAGGTGCTTTAATCAGATGAAGATGCACGCGAAAGATTTGACCTGGACGTACCGTATTCGAGGCGAGCACCAGATATTTCCTGTTAGAATTAATTCAGATGATAAAAAAAAAAACAAAAATTATGCTGACTTTCCTTTGTCTGGATAATTGTCTGTTACCGGCTGTGTTATCACTAGGGGAGGATAAAGAATACGGAAGTTTGACAATAAAATAATAATACCGTACGCATAAGCTGATCTCGAACAGTCACTAGGTAACGATCAGATAATATTATTATACTAAGAATTCGCAAAGACGATTTAGACAACATCAGACGGGTAAAATACATGTCGCATGAACGCTGGAACTTATATGTAAATTGTCCTTTGTTGAGCCGAAACTACTTTGGCTATAGGGATAGTTCGAAAGTTTAATTTAAAATGTTCTCATGAATTAGGCTACTGCCTTTGGATATGGTGACGCCCAGATGCGTGTAAATTTTGGGTCTGTAGCATAAGCACTCCCCACCGTCCACGACAGAGTCGGTTGTGAAGTTAGTCACCCCATTACTGTCTAATATATAAGCATGCCCCACTACAACCGTAACCGATTACACAGTACTTTGGTCTTCTGCGATTTCGACATTTGTGTAGAACGAAACTCAAAATTTCTGCCTCCATTTGTTTGTTCTTTGTAGGAAAAATTTCGACGCATGGCCCTTAGCCGTGTTCACGGGGCGAGCGACCGCTATTGAGCTCCGTCAGTCGACAATTCGAGGTCTCTGAATATACCTAATTTACAGGCTTACAAATACCATTATTTCCTCGTCTCCCCTTTCTCACTGGTCCCGCCCTTATCCCTCATTAAATAAGCCCAATATATAGCTACAACACAATGACGGAGGAAATAAGAACACAGTTTGCGATCATTACTAAATGATTCCTGGCAGGTCAAAGACCATCTGTCCAAAGTCTCATTTCATTTTCATCAGCGTCACTTTAATCGTCATTTAAATCGACGGCTTTTTTGGCGCGCTCGTATAACTGTTTTCTGCTTGTCGCGATTGAGTTGGCGACCGCCGAGACAAGAATTCATTACCAACGAAACAATTAGTATTTCACTGTAGAAAAACGCCAATGCCAAAATGTTGACGTCACCACTTGACACGCACACTTTGTATATATATAGAATACTTGTTTGGATGTATGGCCATCGATTCTACTTTCTTCTACCTAGAACCTGAGACGCGTATAATTTAAGATATAACACAAAAAGTTTCTATTGGATTGGTATGAAAAACAGCTTGTCTTTTTGGATTTTCTTTGTTAGATGCGACTCAGTGATACGATACCTCGCTCGCATGCGTGAACGTATCAGGCTAACGTGAGCAGGTTCGTTGGGGAACAATGTGTGTACGGTAATTCCGCGCTATAGGCGCTCGTCAGTACCGCTTATTTATCTTGCGCATAATCCTATCTTTGACCATATCTCGGTTAAGAGAAGAGAGAAGATATGTTCGGCAATTCGCCCAAATAGCTACTATGTCGCATTGTTCCATTCACAATGCCAAAACAACAAAAAAAAATCCACAGATCTATCTATTACCTATCTATCATTGTTTAGACAAAAGCCACCAGACCTAACAGAACGTCATACTTCTACACGCATAATTATATGAACGGTATTAAAAGCCAACCCTGTTGAAACAAGCCTTCATAGTGGTCATCGTATCGATTCTTCATCTTCATCTTCATCTGTTCTTATCCAACGTAGATACCACAGCACATACGTCGAAAGAGGGACTTCCATCGGATGACTTTCAGCTAAATTTGCATTTTCGAAGCTCATGCACGATTTAAAGGTTGCGCATAGCTAAAGCCTCTCAGCGTCATATTTATAAATGAACTCGTAAATATCGTATCAAATAGGGACGCCTAACAATGAACTAGATGACTTGAAATTAGACTTATTGTCACGGTTACGCCCGTCCCAGTGAACTTCGTTCAGAGCAGCAGTGTGTTAATTCACCAATATTGTATGACTAGGGCATCGTCAGACTATGCACTATTTTTTTTTCTTTATTAGCTCTTCACTGAACAACTCTGAATGGGTACCTGGACAAGGGACCGCCCTGATTTGTTCTCTGTCTCAGTCGTTCTGACACTGATTAGGAGCGTTGCTTCCTATGTTCGTAAATGAATCGTTCTGTAATGACCGCTAGCGTAGTCGACAACAGTGACAAAACCGAGATAGAAACGAAATAGTCGGCCCCCCCCCCTGATTATCATCAGGATGTTCGCTTAACTAGGCAAGCGCCCGCCGAACGGCTGACTAGCACTCTCCCTGAGTAAATGAACGACGTGCGTGTGTGCATGCCGCTTCGTGTTTTCGTGCTGTTTTTATGATGTGGTGAGTAAATTCATTGACGTTTCTACTCTCATGAAAAGAGAAGTCGTTCCTATTTAATGAACAGCAGCTACTGGACATACATGGCAAAAAAAAAAGGCTTGAAATAATCCGAATTCTTACCTGGCGCGAAACAACGCTAGTTCCATATAACGCTAGTGTCATATGAACCCATATCACCCAACGAATTGCGAGACATCTCTACATGAAACAATTATTATATATTTGTCTATTATTTATAAGTCGTGTGAATGAGTAGAGATCGATGAGCGATTTTCATAATTGAAAACTGCTCACTGCTAATTCTAGTTATGGTATTGTTTTTTAAGAATCAAAATGTAGCATTATGCCCTCTTCAACATTGATGGTTATGTAGAAAACACGTACATTGTATAACCTGAAAAACTGAAACAAGATCCCCGGAAAACAAGACGTACAGGCTGATAGAGCAGAATCAGTAAATGTTTGTTGCTAATGGCGTCTACATTTTGCAACACCCTGTAGGTCAACTGCATAGTTTAGTAAGCTTGCAGTCTCGTGTGTATGTGAGATGACTATAATCATGATCCTACGTACTCTCATAAGAGCTTTTCCTCTTAGTTCCCCGAAAGGCTAAGGACCTTCTATTTAAACACCCATATTTGATAAGATACGATTCATCGATTCCAGCGGTAATTCCTCGATTGACATTGCTGTCCTTCTATCGTCTCGTAACGGCCTACTAAATTCAGTAGGACATCCTGTTTTCTCAAAGAAAACAGGTTGTCCTATTGAATTCGGTTCAGAAAAACCAAAAACAAATACCATTACAAAAGGCCTCGACCAGGCTGCTATAGAAACAAACTATATCGGACAAACAGTTTAGATAGACCCTTTGCGGTGACGCTAACGTCTGTATATCTTCAACTTAGTTAAGTAGCTCTAACAAGAGTAATTTGACAACGATGGATCGAGTGACTCATGTGTAATTTAATAAAAAAAAAAACAGTGCTAGCGAAGACCTTGTGCACCGGCGTGTGCACCTGCGTATGCACCCGCTAAAGCATAATGGCTTTAATTAATACAAATGAATTTTTATTCCTTTCAAAATGTTTGCAACGATTTCTACTACGCTTATCTGCCACACAAAATCGCATGCCCAGACGGACATATCTGTACCGACAAGAGCGCCATCTGTGTTGCCTCACATATACGTAGACACCCCATCATCAAATCGTAGATATTACATTATTGCTAATCTTCCATAGAAACCAAAATTGAATAGTTTGATATAGCGCAGCGGCCACAAAGCACCTACACGTAGACACGTTGCCGGTGATTTGGACGAGCTTTCATTATGAACGCTCTCTCTATAGGTAGTTATTTGATTCAGTGGAGCTTGCCCTTCGGCTAATGGCAGTGCCAGTTATATTCCATTGACTAAGGTTTCTGCCTGACGCAAAATGGTCGCTAACAACTACATTTTTTATATTATTCCATAATGAACTTTAGTATCACTTATCGATACTATTAGTAGGCAGCAAAGCTTTCTAGCAATCATCCTAATGGGCCAGTAAATGTATGTTACATTTTTTCTACCCATTTCGCAGAAATTTTCAAAAATCAAGTCTTGTACATTTAGTATTCTACGGATCTGTTCCGTAATTAGTGTCGAATAATCATATCGATACTTCCCCCATTTAACGCTGTTTTATATTCAGCGCTGTTTGTCTTTCACTAATCGTACCACCAAGCCGAAAAAAACAAATCTGTCACGGGTATCACGAAAAAAAACAACACACATCGACGTTAAGACGCAGATACGTGAGTTTTAATAAAACATTTTTCTCTGAACATAAATGACAGGCAACGAAGTTGCCGTAGTTAACGGGATTGACGTTTTTGGCTACCTTTCGGCTCAGCGAGTGTTAGACATGGTTGCGTTTGATTGGCGTGCTTACGAACTAGAGTGGCGTGTTTCCTTGGGACGCGCGCGCCATAGCCGAATAATGTACCTTATCTAAGCATAAATAATGAACTTGTCAAGCAGGAACAGTAGTAGCAGCAATGATAACTTCTATCTATCCAATCTATTCATGCCCGCTCCGCTTCGTTCGACCGAAGGGAGCGCAGCTTTGCATCTACAGCCACCGTCTACAACAAAGGCTATTAAGAATAGACGCTACGGCTCCGTTGAAAGGAGGCCCTATTGCATACAGATGCCGCCTTTCCTACAATCGCACTAATCGGAGAAGTTTAGTAGTTAGGAAATTCTCAGTAATAGCCAAACCACCAAAGCCTCTTCAATGGAAAAGTAAACCGCTGTTAACGTCGAGAGTTGAAAATGTTTCTATTATATGAATATTTTATTGATTTCGACGGTTGGGCAAACGTTTTATCGCGAGGGATGACGACGTGCGCGGCGTCCTTACCCATGAGAATATATGACGCGCAGTATCAAAAATCGGTCCGAAGGCTGTCGTTGATGTGAAGTATATTTGCCCAAAGGCTGCTCTCCCGCCAGCATTGGACGCATGAAGCATTCGCTTTTGCGTATCATTATAATACAGTACCGATAATGAATTCCCTAAAAAAAAAAAGACCGTGATATTGGCATTGGACTGACGACAGCTGGCCAATGTTGAGTTCAGCTGAAGCACCGTAGCCAGTCATAGTCAGACAAACAACAGATGTCGCTCGTCTCCAGTGAACTTCGTCCGTCGAGACTTGAAGTTAAGTGTCTATCCACGACGCATTCGCTTAACAACTCTAAAGTCAATTACTAATTTCTATATGATTTACGAGGCTTATGATTCCAGTTCTCTGTTTATGTATTACTACGATATCTATTCATCCCCCTGAAAATAACATTGACCGCTTCTGTTGGTTCGTAAGTGAACAGCTCTACATATATATCTATATAGAGTCGATGTGGGCGACAATGTAGAAGAAAATAGTCTTATATGTTGGGACACGATAAATGACAAAGACACAGTTGGCCCGATAGATGATGAATACCTCCCTCTGCTAATGTAGCTAATACTGGAAAGTGGATGAATAGGAGACGACAGTAATATAACGCGGCTAGACGTTTGAAATAAGAAAAGTTTTCTAGTCGAATAGGGGCTACCGTTTGCCAGCTTCTCAGCTCGCTGACGCGGTCGCCATTGAGGAATCAAGCTCGGAACGGAAGCATCGGTGATCGCCTATAGGGAGAGAATGGTTCAGCGTCAAGATTAAATATAGCAGTATAATGATAGTTCCAAGCAGTCCGTTCTGCACTAACGTTAAGCTTTGTTCCCGCTTGAACTACCCCTCCCCCCGCCCCCCGTTGCAAGCGACATTATTATTTGACTTCTGTAAAAACGTGTTGTGTTACACACACGGGTACGGGGCCAAAAGAAACAATTGTTAATTTATAATGAGATTTCTGCTGTGATCAATAGATAACACGAATACGCAACTAACGAAAACCAGTGTATAAGTGTATACATTAATAGAAGATTTTCTGTAATAGTTATAGAAATGAACGCAATAGGTAAAAGGTGCGTTTAGAAGCAAATAACATTTGCATAACGACACCATCGTCCAAAATATCATTGCCTGTGGTTTTTCGCATACAAATTACGATACATTCATAGTGTCCTGTAAGCACTAGACTTATTTAGTCAATAAAATTGAATGGAACGCTGCCATCATGACGACAATTAAGCGGCAGCCGAGTTAAGAGGGAGAGGTCGTAGCTTTGCGGGATTGATGGTTCGTTCGCTGCATCTGTACCAACTGATGAGGGAAAAGTATCAATTATTAAGTTTGAAGTTGCTTGAATCCGCGATATGCGCACACGACTTGGGATTATTTGTGGGGTAGAATGACGAAAAGGTCATTTTTGTCATTGCTACTGGACTTACGCAACCAGTCACGTAGCACCTAGTTGCGTCCTATTGAGAGTCCGTAGTTCACAACAAAATACGTGTACATAAACGGCATAATGAAAAATATCAGGCGAGAAAAATACTGCAAAGTTACCTGGAAGTTGCAATGCATTCACTGAAATCAAAGATACGTCCGTGCGTCCATAACTGACAAACGGAAACTTCCAAATGGATGTAGGTTTTCGACCGTTATGTATCAGAAAACGCAACTTACCAGGTCCCACACATCCCAGACACAAGCAAATATATAGGCTTCTAAGCATTGACAACTCTCTGATGAAGTGATTATCGCATCTGCGCGGATTAGAGAAATGTTCATAGGTTTATTAATATCTGGCGCTTATTTTTTTTCCATTGATAATGCTATACATGTGTTTCTATGTCGCACGCTACTTACGTTTTCTCCCTATAGAAGTGTGCTACATGCTAGAGTGAAGATGAGTAAAAAAAAAAGTGGTTACTAACGGAAAAAGAACCTTCGCCTTTTCTCATACGAATTTCCGTTGTGTATAAATAAAAAGTGATGAATTTCCCCAAAATATCGTAGACATCATTGATTTCAAATTGACCTGCAATAATGCATTTTTTTCTCGAGCTAATAAAAATTTACGATGAAGTATTTGTTGGACGATGGTTTGTTGCGGTGTAGTCAATACAGGTTCACTGTTACAAGGCTGTCTCGTACTTCGGGTAGCTGAGTACTTTTGAAGCAAGCTGTAACATTTGTTTTACAGAGCACTTAATAGATCACGACCAGAAAAGTCAAATTTCGGGTTTGAAACATCGAAGCATAAAAATGCATTAGAAAAATCGGCGTTTAACGGTATAAAGATAACTGAAACACCGTAACATGTACCGATGACGAAGTTACGGTTAATGCAGGTTAGAACGCCCGAGTCGAACGTAATTGCCACTGGTCGCCACTGAAATTGTAACAACTCAGGTATAGTCTTGTCAATGACCCTTTGTGGCGAGGCGGATTACGCTTGGAAAACAATCACTTAGCTCAACGAGATAAGCTGATTTCCAGCGAAACGGGCGTCATTCGGCCGTGGACCCACTTACAGGCAACACGAAATGACGGGGACATAGAGCGACATCTGCTTTGTTCAGAGATAATTAAATAAGCACTTATTTTAATTGATTTCGTGTTGCAGGATAAAAACATATATTAACTAATCCTAATATATATATATATATATATATATATAAATTGTGGATTAGCTTGCTATTCAATGTATCCTTCGCCTTCTTGTACAAACAAAATGTCGACTGAGCATTTGTTTTGTCCAACTATACTGTTGTTATTAGCATACCGGATTAGTAAGGGTGTCGTAAAAAATCTTGAAAAAAAATTAACAAAATCGCAGAGGTCAATATGTTAATTCGAATATTTGAATAACTTAGACAAACTACGATAACCTAGGTTGAACATGAAATGTTTAAGGCATATCTGGTAAAATTAACGTATAGCCTGTCTCCTGACTGAACTGCTTTCAACAATTGCTCCAACAACCCTAGGGTGGAATAAACAAGATTATTTCAACACGGGTAGATCAGAAGCATTCGTTGCAAATTGAGAATATTCGCATGCCGCTCCACTTTTCCAATCGAACGGCTTACATGTCTGAAACGGAAAGCATACTTCAATAATATTCTACATTAGGTGTTAGCTGGTCGCATAACCAGATTTCTAGGCTTAGAGCAAATCTTCCGGCTTGACCTCAACGTGGATCTGTTCAGCAGCAATAGCAAACGTAGTTTACAAAACAGAAGTTGTGATAGAACTTCATGTAAAGTGACGAAAAACTTTTAGCGAAAGGAATTAGAAGGATCTGGTAGAAGAATCGTAGGATGAGAAGGACCAGACCAAGTCATCCACCCCCAGGACCAGACCCCCCTTACCAAAGCCACATTGGATGTTATTAGTAGAGTAGGCTTACAGGTGTGTGTTGTCCTACTTCGTACCTGGAATAAAGATTGTAGCTGCTACTGGCTCGTTCCGCGGATGGTGCGATGAATCTATGGCGTACAGGGTAAAATGCTGATGATGCGTAACTCATCAAGATAATAGTCAACGATGACTTTCAGAGAATTTGACGAAGCATCAATGACTGACAGATGACGTTAAACATGTAGAAACAGCTTCCGTATATGTAATTTATCAACATCTTATAAAGTGAAATATTTTGGACTTCGTCGTTGACTATACCTCTGTTGACTATGAGCCTGAATCTGGAGCAGAAATGCTGGACAGAATTTGGTTCAAGAGCCTGCCCTCGTCAGCTGTACTACACTGAACAGAACATTCGAAAATTAAATCAGTGTGTCGAGCTTTTACGTCTGTCTTTTATTTCAGCCCTAACATGAGACAAAGTGTGTGTACCTCCGATTTCGACTCTAGGCCAGGCCATCACGCGTGCCGAAATTTAATAAGCGCTGTATTATCACGGAGACTAAACGTTCGACGTTTCTCCCTTCTAATGGATCCATGTTTACCTATACCAACTAATTTTAACGAAACAAAACTGATCAATAACATCTAACCCCACTGGCAAGGTAAAATACTCTATGAAATATCTAATTTCTAGATCCTATTCATATTGATCGTCATCAATTAAAGAATTCGCCAAATTTTCCCTTCGGACCTAAAGGTATTTATATACCACCGCTACCATACAATCATATTCAGTGTCAACAACCGTACGGAAGGTGAAGACTTTTGTCAGCCTTTTCAGATCAAAATAGCGCACAGATCTGGCTCTTCCAGACGGATAAGACACCCTTATAAATATACGACTATTAGCAAAATTTACTGCTTGGTAGCAACAATTCTTATACTATTGATTATACTACTGAAACAATTACTGATTTTGACGTTGTTACTATGGGATACTGATATAGGAATACAGAACACAGGCGACCTGATGGACGGCCTCGTTTACAAGGAAGATTCGTCCTAGAAAGACGAAAATACGGTCCAATTGCACTCTCTGTAGCTCTTGGCGGATTGGCTCATGTCTCGGTAGATGCGTTGCGTAAAAAAATGTTTGCTGTTGTAAATCTATATCTGTTCGACCTACTGGAATGAATGGCTGTATGATTACGTAAAAACACAAATGAAAGTTATACATCCAATAGTATGTTTATTCGCTGGCCAATTTACATACATGTTTACTACATCGAATATTACAGCGTAGTACTGTATAAGGCTTGTTCTATCAGATATTTATCTCGTAATGGAGGAGACGGTGCCGCTCTTTATAGGAACCAGGAAGCCAGCATGGAGCGATATAAGTAGAAAAAGTAAGTACAGCGGACGAAAATATCCAAAACTACTGCTCCCATTGATGCTCATAGACGAGTGTACCGAAAAGTACTCTCCTCTAACACTAGTAGGCTAAATAATCTAGCTACTGTAGAAGCTTCTAGCTACACGGACCTGCAGAGGCAGCTTTGGGTTTTGCTGAGGGCAGCAGTGGCTTGGGCCCCTAACTTGAATGAATCTCACGACGCATCGATTCGTAAGGACCACAGCGACGTCGACGGTGGTACGCTACAGCCCGTAATGCAGACATGGTCTACTGCATGGAAATTACTTTTAGGGAATTATTGCCGACCCTGATCGGAAAAAACCCATCTTGTTTCGCGAGCCAAGCAGAACGATGAATTAACGAAACTAGGAACGATAGATATACGAATAATACTAATATTTTCTAATACGTTTCACTCATATTGAAAAACGCACCTACTTTGTTATGTCGCTTAAGTAATATATAGGGCAGTGTCCATTCCAAACTTGCTTCAATAGCTGAATGTGCCAGCCAATATGAGTACATTGACGTTTTTCTGTTACGTTCTAGGAGCTTGCGAAAAAAAACCTGCGTAATAGCTACAGAAATTGTGGAAGAATAATTATGGAAAGCGGCAAAATCATCTTTCGGAGACCGTGGATCACACGCCGTCTGAGTTGCCACGATGTGCGTGAATAATTGCTTATTACGAACGATTTATAGACTGATAGCATCTGAAGTAGAACATGTACTTATACCTTACAAATACTTATCAGATCACCGAAGTACCCCGGCAAAATACTGTAGATGGCATTCATGAGAACAGAACTGCAGGCCTACGACTGCGTTATTTATTGGCTTGAGTAACGAATAAATTGAGCAAAACCATCCTCTATTTTACGTTCTAAGCTCCGCGTCTTCTACGGAGTACGAGTGAAATTAGTTAGCTGTATCGTCCCTTGTCGCAGAAGGAAAATCGAAAGCAAAAAGGACAAAAGTTAAAAATAGGGATAGCAGGAAGAAAATGGCCTGCAATAAACGCTTGCGCGACCAGTCGCCTAACAAGGAAACTTTGTCATGAATTAGCAGCAGCAGCAGCAGCAGTAGCATCCAAAGGAATGATTCGTTGTCGAACCGAAGAAATCTAGTGAAAATTGACTGAGAGCTGTTGTGCCATATATCGTCTAGATACAACAGACGTTGGCGATCACGATCCGGGCAGAAGCGCCCGCAGCGATGGCGGCAAACATCACGACATTCTGCCAGTGAGGGAGCCAGATAACCAGACAGACTGAATCAGTAATCCATTTTCCGTTGCTCGATCCTGTGCTGTTAATTTGCGCGCTCGGCCAATGTAGAAGCTAAGTCCATTCTTTCACAGATTTCACTTATGTCCCCATTACCAATACCAGCAATAACGGCACCAACATCTCTGATCAAATCATCACTGTAGTGATCGGGTCGAATTGAACGTATAGGCTGCCCTAGAATACGTATCGCTTGTTCGACTCTACGTTATGGCAACGCTTGAGATTTTCCTTACAGTCTGCAACTACCATCATGATCATTTTGAGACCATGATGCTACTATTGTTCGTTTCGTGTTTGTGCTAATATTATTATATGCACAGCTTACCATCGTAAAGATCAAGATGACGGACACAGAGCTGGCGTAGGAGCAGAAGAAGGCAAGAGGTAAGGGAACGTGCGGGTGCGCGACACTTGAAGAGCGCTAAAGGTTTTGACGGTGGCGATGAATACGGACGCCTCGAGTCAAGTAAAAATCTGCGCTGACTTGAGCTAACTTTTTTGGATAGATGAACATATGGTTGTAGTCGGCAGTCGATTAGTAGACTGATCATGTATTAGTGCGGTAAGCGGGTCAAAAGAGGTTAACGGCGTAGTGGGTTTTCTATCTCTTGCGATATGGTTCCGATGTAAACGGAAGTTAACCTGTGTTTAGGCTAAGTCCACAATCCAGAGCCAATCTGTTAACAGTTACCGCCGATCGCTGGCGACTTCCTGAAGCGATCGAAAAGATGGTTCACGATTTTCATTGTTAAAACAATTAAGCACAATTATGGTAATAATAATAATAATAATAGTAATATTGCGATATTTTTTGAGAACGATACATGTACACGGGGGTAAAGGAATAGCAACTAGAATCACACCGCTATCTCTGCACCCTATCTGACGTCGTTTCATCCGAACGAAGCCGTTAAAAGGACACAATGATTTTTAAGGTTGTTCGACGTGGCGCGCTAGCCTCGTTTTGTTATAATTTCGTTATAATTTTGCTCAAATTTGACTAGTTTATGTTAATTCTTCCATAGTGGTAGTAGTAATAGTAGTAGTAGTAGTAATAACGCTGAGCATAGCCATATTTGAATGCGAAGATATATTCTAAACACGCGTTTATCCAGCAAGATCGTTGAGATTTTATTTGGGCACCTAGCGACTTCTAAATGTCAAAACTGGTGTCCTTAACACTCACAGGGATCTCATGCTTTAAGATTGCCAAGACTTTTGTTCGTCAATATATCCGAGGCAAAAACACGCATCACGATATAACATCCGAGGGGAGACGTCTTCATTTGAGTTGGGGTAATCTAAACATGGAATCATCAATGACGACATCAATACATTGTACTGTAAATATGAGGCTGGCATTACTAGATGGACTTGAGAAGACAAACGTAGTTATTTATGAACGGCTCGAAGAAAGTCGTCAGAATGACTATTTTCTTATGATTAATGTTTCAAAAAACCCACAGGCGATTTCTAAAATCTACTTTGTTTTTTGTGGTACGTGTTAGTCGAATAATGCTATCAGTCTGTACTACATTAGTTATACATGGTCAAAACAGTAATAAATTCTATATACCGTTCAAAGACGAATCACACGTAAAGGTCATATATGTTCCGAAGCATATATAAAAACCGATGGCGCTTTGGGTTTGTATCTCGAATTCGGTGTTCGCTCTCTGTGCTACGATACAATAAAAGCCTGTTTTTAAAATGACTGCACCAAATAAACAACACCGTTCGTGTCGCCCGGACGTAATCATCCTCTACTTAGGCCTAATGAATTTGGTGATAGGGGTGGCGTTCCTTAGGGGACCAGCTAATTTTTCTGTGTAGGCCATGCGAAGTTGATATATTAGCAGATATAAGCTTTAGATTTTCGAGCACGCTCCAATCTGTCCTTAATTCTTTTCACCAAGTAAAATTTAATACATTTTTAAAGATGAAATGAATTTAGGTTACACCGAATTGACGTATGCACTCAGGAGATTCAGTAGAATAGTATAAAAGTTGGACACTTCCTAGCCAGCAATCTCCATACGCTTCGTTTCGGTTTAATAAATATGATCAGGATAAATAAAAAGAACGAATTAGATATAGATAGTTCGTATTGTAGCGGGCTATTAAAATAGAAATAGTGGTACTCACACGTCGTCGTTGTCTGCCACCTGGCGAACATTTCCAAATTCGTTGATGACGTTTAACATATTCTGATCATTATGCTCTCTCTGCCATAATGTCAGCGGATCCTCCTGACCGGTACATAAGGGTATCGGACCAATATATATAACGATCGCCGTATAGATGAAATAAAATGACCGTAATGTGGGCACACTTGAATGGAATAGGTTCAGACAACGCCAGATGGATGTCGATGCGCCTAAGTCGAATCTCGCTTCCATCTTTGTCCGGATTTACATAGCTTCGTTGAAGGTCACTACCTGCAGAAGCAAGAAACAATTTTGCTGGCTAATTAAGAAAGGGAATCTATCAGCTAAGTAGGCAGTAAGTTAGTCGTTTCTAATCCTACTTATTAATATCTGGCATACACTAGGTGGCCATGTTATTGAGCAGTGGTGTCTTAAGGAGGACAACTGTGGTGGCCTAGGTTCGGCGACGGGCGCCGGCTGTCTCTAGGGCACTATTATTTAAATCTACATTATATAGAGGAATATATGAATGAATAGAATTTTTTTTGTGCATTGGCGGCCACTGATCATAAATATATAGAGCATTGTTAAATGATGACACTTGAGTCACTCTGAACAATTCGCTCAATTGGCCAGCTTGTACCTTAGTTTGGATGGATACCTCTACATAAATGTATCCGCCGCTGTATGCCGGCTGCGTCGCCGATCGCTCTGTCATACTATTTCAGTGTTGAATTGTCCATTTTTCTGTTAGAATAGTGTCGAAGTACTACGTAAATCTTGGCTACGTCTGACATTAGAAAACGACAGCCTCAAGGAACGAGTTTATCATGAAGGTTGGCCGCCAAATCGGAGGTAACACGAACGCATATGGGATTATTTGGGAAATTCAAGTGCGACATAACTCTATTAGTGTCGTGTGACATCGATCTCTTACTCCAGTGGCCCATAGTGGCAAACTATTTAGCAGTGTCACCAGGGCTGAAAAGCGAATCGTACCACACCGACTCAACAACAAAAAGAGAGAAGCAGACGAATTCGAGCTAATTCTGTAATTATAATAGTAATAATAACAATGGGAATCATTGTTATTATCATCTAACTAGTTTGGTTTACATAACTTTGGGGAGCGGGGGGCTGGTCACGCGTACCGAGGTTTGTTTCTTTTGAGCTATCTATATATTGTAGCTACTTTTACTTCGTTCTAGAACAGAGTAAAGATCATTATAATTATAACTATATATATATATGTAAATGAGTAATCTATTCCTTAGACAAACTATTATTTTCCTTCGAAACACTTTCCGAGTGGATCAAGCATCCTAATACGAGAATTCAGCCATATTGCGTCATTATCTCCAAGAAGAGTCTGTAGATTTAGTGTCATTGAACGCGATGGCTTCTTTACTATCGTTAATGTACGAGAAGGTTTTTTGTGGATATTAAATAATTACTTTAGATAATTATTAATGACATCCTCATAGCGAGCAGATGAAAATGGCGGAAGACAAAAGAAATGAATTTAGCTGAAAATATATTTATGGAACATAAGCAGAAGGGTAATATTTGCAAACAAAAATCGGTTTACATACCAATTTCAATGATGTTTTCATCGCCGCTAAGCGCCAAACGAAATAGAAATACTGCGTGAGCGATATCGTAGTCACCCTTATGGTTATATACGTATAATAAAGTCAGCTTTCTTTAATTCGATGATGTCTTTGAGCAGAGGTAATTCTAATATCACTGTCCATAAAACGCCTCCAATCGGGCCTGCCCACAAAGGGTATTTTCGCTACTTCGATAATACGTAAGTGCTCATGAAATAAGGCTTTGTCTACGTTGCATTTTACTAAAGTACGACGCGATGAGGCACGCACTTTGCCCATTAGTGTATACGGGGTACTTTGCATCAGTAGTTCGGAACGGCTTTTGCTCTAACAAAAAATCTACCTGGTTTGATTTAGATTATACCTTCGACCCTGTTGCTTAGCAATGAACCGACACGTAAAATTTTCCTGATGAAAATATACACTCCATAATAAAAATACTTGTTCATGTTGCTTTAGAACACGACTCAGTCGTACGTAGCCATAATGCACATTTTGAGCGTTCCGGAGGTGAGCCTATTATTCGCTAAATCAAGCAGACGCTCCTTAATAAAAAAAAAAAAAAATATAAATATGACAGCCTCTAACGTTGTCGAAAACTGTACGCTTCATAAAAGCCGACGGGTCGAATGGTGTTTTTTTTTTTTTTTTTTTTTTTTATATACGGTTTTAGTTTGATTTTAAGCGCGCAAACCTTTTGTCTCGACCCGGTTCTCCGAGTTTGGCCGACACGTCTTAACGTACATTAGAGTTACCCTTCCTCGTAGTCTGATGTTCCGGCGAGCTCCCATCGCGTGGAATTGAACATGGGCGTTTAGCGTCGTATCATTTGAACTAGCCGTAATATTCCCGACGTCCTTTGTACGACTCGGCTTAAATATCGTTGTTGAAGCTCAGCTTTCTTGTGCTAGCGTCAAGATTAGGCCAGAACGAGGATTCGGACCAATCATCCGTTTAAGTCGAGCAACTTAATCAGGCTCGAACTATGGAGTGAACGTCCTGGTTAGAAAATGTCATTGCCAACAAACTTCATGCGCTTTCACTGCTGATCAGTTTTTGATGGGAAGACAACTTTCAAATGATAGCACCGAGCCGAGCTTGGAGTCACGTGCCGTTGTTAAGATAGCTCTTTTTATCTAGCTGATCAAGTAGAAGAGGCGGACGAATCATTGTATAATTCGATAGGATGAGGGCCTATTCGATGAAGCGATTTTAGCGCGGCCAAAATCAGTAGTTAAGGCTTCATCCGTGAGGCCGTATAACACTGCTGATACAGCAATTGAAAAATACAAGCTCCATCTTCTCGAAGTCGGAGAGTGCAATGGCAGATTGATCTATATTTAGCAATTTCACAGGTAAATCAGCACGGCTTGATACGAGGATGCGTCCCCAACGTTGGTAATTGAACTGGCCATACACTTTTATATACATCTCGCAAAGACATCTAACCCAATGCCACGTGCGGATCGATAGAAACGGCACATGGATTGTTTACGGATTGATCAAACCCTAGGCCCCCTGAGTAAGCACAAGGCACATAGAGCTCATCAGGCAGAATATTGTTGCCATTTTGACGGCTGAATGTGAGTTATGTTTTTTTTTTATTTAATCATATATGTCAGGTACTGTTATGTCGTTGTCGGGCTTTGAACTATCGACTTCGTCCTGTTTAGCCAGACGTTTAGCTGTTCCAGCCAACATTAACGTATGTGCGTGCTATGGAACACGGACATTAATAGGCCCACGGCCGTTTTTGAAGGCGCTCTCGACCGCTTGGTTAGAATCAAATGGTTAACTTTTTCGTCGTATTGCCGTAGGAAGTGCTTCTTCGTTTGTCCAATCTATTGAGCTACGAAACGAGAATAACACCTATTGGCCAGAGACTAGAATCTACGAGGATTCATTCATAATTCTGGTTCACGAACAAACGAAGCGACAGGAACAAACGATAGCACGAACGTATCTTTTAAAATCTTTAACCATTCTACTAACTGCCTGTTTACATTCAAGACAGTACATCTGGAAGATAAACATAAATTTAATTTGCGAAAGCGGTTATTTTTTTTTCCCGCCAAAGCACCTTTTCAGATTTGTGTGTGTGTGTGTGTGTGTGTGTGTATATTTTTAATGTTATTTTGTACAGTGCTCATACGTTCATCATATGATTAGTGGCTGTGACAGAGACGATTCCTTATCGACTTTAGAAGCGATCTTATTTTATCGCTTGAAATTATATAAACGCCTCTAGATACTGATGTTGGGTCCTTAACGGCGAACTACGGCCAAAAATGATCAAGGTCTAGAAAAAGTACGCATCGGCTTTCCTACGGACGTGGGTCTAAAGCTGTACCTACATGAAGTTTGCCATCGATTAGCTACAAAAACCCGCTCTATAGGATCAAATACTAAATAGCTTATTTCTAGCAGAAGGCAAAACTGTAAATATAATAAAGGAAGACAAAATAATAACAGTATACAAACAACCTGTAGCATCACCGAGTAAGCGAAAAGTTAATAACTCCATCATTCTATAATATTCTATCAAGCCGATTCTTTTGCCTCCAAATAGGTCGCCTCGCCTTATTGGTTGAGATGATTGCTTTCACTCTGATTTTACATAATTCTAAGCGTTTTCATATAGGATCTTCACTGCTTCTTTTAGCAAAAACCAGCGACGCTCATTTAGCATATGAAAGAAGAAAAAGCCCCAGAAATACGAAATTTTCACCAACAAGACACGCTAGCGTCCCGAGGAAGCCAGACGTATCAGAAACTGATTTTTGCGGCACGGCTAATGAAGACAACGACTCATGTTGATGAAAAGTACAAGCGCAGTCATTCGAAAACGATTTTTTACAAAGACGATCATCACGACAGCTGAATCTTCACGGTACGTAGGTAGGTAAGCAAGCAGCTTCAATGACAGAGAACGCGAAACAATCGCCAGAATGACGAATTACAACTCCCCCTGGCAGCCATTTGCTTTCTACACACAACAGGTGGTTGGTGCACGCTTTCATAGGCACAATGCGGAAATCGACCGTTTCCCCATAACCCGAATTTGAACGAAAATACCATCAGAGTCAATGACAAAGCGGTGGACACCCGCTCGACACGGTCGAACCAAGAAACGCGCTTGAAACATCGTCAAACAGACACAGCAGCTAGATGAATTCGATTCGATCGCGGTGCCCGATAAATCATCGTCATATACTCGAGTAGGAAGAGAAAAATGTTGAAGAGTTGTGCAATTGTGCATAGGCAGAAGCTTCTGCATCAGTGGATGAAGGGAAGGGACGAATCATAACTCCGAAGCATTTGTAAGACATTTACATATTTACGATTTTCTGCAGTACAAAAACTTCAACAAAACCTCTTCTTCAATCCTGTACATATTGCCAGTTTAACTAATGGAATACGTAAAGAAGCTTGTGATAAACTGAACTCATTTAAGCAGCATGCATGAGGGCGTCCTTGCAATGGTGCCGTGTGAACGCATTTGCGGGTTAAACTAAGGGATATATAGGTGGTTTCAGATTTGAATCTTGGCATAGGCAAACCCAGATCATCCAGTAAAATTCGGAGTAGAAGGAAAAGCTGTGAATACCAATATAATCTCTTTTCCTGCTCAGTCCCGTCAAATTTCTCCTGTTAATGCTCTTGTGACGATGCAGTGGTAAGGTGTTTGCTTTTCAGGGACAAGTTAGACAATCTAGGTTTGAGGCCGGGCATAGAAACGCTTCATTTTGTGTTCTCAGCCAGTTGTCCGAAGCAATGCTCAACGGCAGTATCGGACGTGAGGCTCGAAACGTCACTTATGTTAAGACATATATTATTACAGGTCTTGAAGGCAGGTTTTAAACAGGCCACCGAAGTCTATCGTAAAAAGGACAGCTGCTAGTCATCTATGGACGAGGCTGGATTTGTATATGTAAATAAATGTTGTAAAGGTTATCGGTAACGTAATCAAAAGGGTGAGCGTTTGATGAATCGGTCGTAAATCTAAAAATTGTCCTGCAGTTGTACAGTAATTATATTGAAAAATTATATGTATCAGTGAAAAGAGAAAAATTCTTCAGAACAAGTAGCCTTTGTCATAAAACGAAATTTGCGATAACCATTGCCGTAATAAAAGTAGCTAAAATTGATGTGCCACCTAATACTGATCACGGTGTGTATGGGAAGAGATTAATATTAAGTATAGCCGGACGCTCGCATGGTGATCTTTCAAGGATCAAACTAAAATCATTTTGAAAAGTTGATTTTAAATATACTAAAAACTATAGTCTATAAGTCAATAAACGTGGGCAGACGTAACCCAGAATGCGTTGTTACGGCAACCACGAATAACGAACATGTTGGGTATCGCTGGTTCGAATCCAGCGTTAACAGAGTGTAAGTAACTACGAGACAGAAGAATGCTTCTGATTCTATCTCCTTATATTAGCTAAAATAATACTCTTCAATGCAAAAAGGTAAGTAAACTTGTCATCTGTGGTGTTTTGCTGTATAATTCCTTTAAAATCGCCCTGAGTACTATTGAAATAGAGGAATGGGGCAAATACGGAATTCCGTTTTTACTACATACTAACGGCGATTGCGTTATATGAATGAATAGGCCGGAAAAAGATTCTTCCATAAATAAACAGACTCGTTGTCGAATTGCCCTTCTACTCGTGGACCGAAGACTGCAGGCCGAGGACGTTGCGGACTTCAATTGTAAATCTGAATTGACAATAATTTTCAAGCCATTTTAGCAACATCCACGAAGCAATACGTGGTTGTCCTGGCACCCTTTCAACATTGTCGCCATACGGAGTACAGTATAACAGAAAAAGGAAATCTAGATTTATGTTTTATGGTTTTGTACGCTTTGCAGCTGGCTCACACTCTTTTTAGGGGGGACCGTCTACATAGATGAAGACTCAGCCTCGAAGGTTGGACCTGATTTTGCCAGAACAGCAACCGGCTAATTCCCAGTTCCTCCCTTATTGGCTTTAACGGATTATAATTGGCAAAAAGCATCTGATGAAAAGGTCGTTATTGTTTCCCTTATTTTGACTTATTCATTTCAGCTATGCTTTGAAGTAATGCTATATTTAAAATACCCATTCATCCATAAGTTGCAGAGCGTTACCTTCATATTGAATGTGACGTCTCTTCGTGCTAACGTCATTCTGACAACTAAAGACGTCTCACATTTACGCATTGTGTGTGCTTCGCTGGAAAGTGCAGGAAGCTTCAGACCTGATTTACCTCTATGGTGAAACTACAATACAAAAAAGTGAACTCGATCCTTTTCGAAATACTCGGTTAAACATTTCCATTTTTTCTATGGACAGATTTAGACTTAACGCTGTTAGAGGAGCGAAATTCACTGACTATTATAATCGGAGCAAAAGATGCATATCAATGAAAAAGATACAACTTTTACACATTACATCGTTTTCTTTTACGATTTCGGAGCAACATATTAGTCACCTTGAAGCCTTTTAGCTATTCTGAACAGATAGGGCTCAGTCGTTCTGTAGCTTCTTCCGATCGGCTTCAACAAGTTTAATGGACTGAGAAGTTCTTTAGATGAATTCGGATTTGAACAAAAGTGTCTAATGGAATTGCTGATAGCAACTTATTTCATGGTTCTACTCGCAAAAGAAGCCAAACAAGTTATGGTATCAGTAACAACGAGAACGAATTATTTGCCAAATGTCGTTTATGCAGGAACTGAACTAGGCGGGACAATGCCAAAGCTACGCTATTTAAATTTCAGATAAATATATAATACATTTAAAAAAAAATAAAAAAACAGAAAAATAAACCGGATAAACATGATCGCCATCGACTAACGCTTTTCACACATGAGTGCTGGTAATAAATTCTTAATTGTACACCAGGTGTGATAAAAATTTTGTAAAGAAAGACAAGTCTTAACTTAATTTTTAGATACACCCACCGTTGAGATTATTGTAGCCGATGTGTTTCCATTAACTTCGTATTCCTATTAGTAGTCCCGTATGTAAGTTCTTGTACCACGTTTCGAAGCACCACACTTGTCCTTCACAAAAATCCACCCGTAACGATAGGCCACTTGTTCATTTTGATTTGCACCGGTATACACCACTGCGTTGGCCTATCAGCAACAAAGCATCGAGGCCCATTCAGATCCTGTTTTATTTTGCTCCGCTGCGAAACTACTACTATTATCTAATTAACAAAAACGAATGACTGCAATTTTCTTGTTTGTCGACAAATACCTTATTAATAAATGCTTATTGGCAGATGTATTTTTGTTCAGTAAAAATACTATTATTTAGACGTCGCCTATGGCACCATGGAGCCGAATCGAGTACGCAATTTCGGATAATCGCCACAATCCTGTAGCGTCAACCTCAAGTCCTAATACAGCTACATGGCCGCTGTTAGGTGAGAGACAGGCTAACTCGATAGTACGGACTCAATACAATGACATGATAGCCAGTACGTGTTAGTATACAGAGTACACGTTTGTGCGTGCATCGACTGCCTAAAAAGCATCCGCCCCCAAAAACAGACCTATGAAATCGACCCAGTCTGCGCTATGAGCGATTCCATGAGAGATCTGCGTGTCGACGGCCACACGTGGCGAGGGTCGACGGGAGAGGGAGCTTAGCTAATGGAAGACGGTAATTGTCAACATGATTAGGCCACCAGACAACGGACAGTTACCGGTTGCGCAAGTCGGTACCGTGAGCCGCGGAGATAGCTGAACACGCGCATAAAGGACACAAACCGGGTACTTATGACTACGACTACTTCTGCTGATGTGTGTGTATGATATTATAGCTGAAGGAAAAGCATCTGGGTGGAGGCCTATAGACGAGGAGGCGGTCGACTGGCGATGGGGTCTCCCTATGAGGTTGGAATGAACGATGCTGCAACAGCAGAGAAAAAGAGCTGCTCTTTGTGGCGATGGTGATGACTTTATAAAAGCAGAAATAAAGTTTATAAATGCTGAACATTTAATGCATGGACTACCCAGATCCATAGAAATTCAGCACATTATCGTTCGCTTCTATGGTAGGAAGATCACCTAGTGTCCTAATAGCAGGTGGTGTAGACGTTTCCGCAAATGATTTCTGTATTTTCTTTTGAAAATAAATATAATTATTTTGGTAATTTATAGCGAATTTGGTTACTTTAGTGTATTTTGGAGCAGTCAACAACCAGGTGCCTCAAATCCGATTCAGATTCGAAATTTTTCATTCTGTGAGGTGTCAGCACACGCCTCTAGCTTCCGGTACAAGTGTTATTCTCTTAAAAACAATGTTGCATCAGCGATGCCTCAATGCATAATAACATCACATACAAACTTTTATTACCTAAAGAAATAAGACCAAATGAGGGAACCCCCGAACCTATAGAATGCTTGGACGACGCTAGTAAAGGCTAACGGACAGCTGGCTAGTTTTCAGGGGCTCGCTAGCAGCGATGCTTTTTCTAGCTGTTCGATTATTGTCAGCGTAGAATTTTTTTAGTGGGTATGATTGGATCTTTTCGTTAGATTCATACCCCATTTGGGTACTGAGATTTGCAAAGCATTTTGAAAACACGATCCAGAAAAGCCATGACATTCCAAATCGACTAAATCGCGCTCGACCTACATTAGGGGATTATCATTATAAGCTTCACCTTTTCATGTAACGGTCCGCCTACTGACAAGACTAGATCGATTTCAAGGGCTCGTCAGCCTTATTTTTCTAAATTAGAATGCAAGTTTTTTTTTTTTTTAAATAAAGAAAATCATTTGGTTAAGCCACATGGTGTACGGCAGCTACCAACCAAATCGAGCATTTTTCGTCTAACTGTTCAACTGAAGGCAACTTTCCGAGATGTCCAGGCATCAAAAAACAGTGAGATTTATAATTTACAGCGCATGTCTTTTCCGGGACATGCAGCTGTACCTGTTTGTGTCAATGGGTCGGCAAAAGCATGCAAATCTTGGTCGTTGACAATCGTTGTTCTTCTCTCTCTCTTTTCTGATCGCAACCAGGCCTACAACTAATTTTCAGCTTTCTTAATCATAGGTGACCTAGATGATGGAACTAAGTCGGCTGTTGACTGTTGCTTCAGAAACTCCGTCACACTCCATAACAATTAGATGTATTAAGTTCGACCAGATACAGTTACTCTTCACTCGTGTATATATACAATATACACACATTAGCAATCTAACTAATGGTACTGCAAAGTCTGCCCACTTAACAACGAATCTCAGCATCTACTATATATTACGACTGTAAGAAAAATACGACATAAAATTTATTTATGCTAACGAAATTTACTTGGGGTATTAACGAAAGCCCAAAATTAGTAGAATAACTCCGCATTTGCTAGCTGCACCATAACAGATACCATTCGAGGAGTCTGTGCGGCCAGATTCGTTTTATATACCTTCAAAAGGCATTGGCCCTTAATGTGCTGTTCCCGAGGTGTCTGACGAGCGTGACAACGCAACGCGGCTACAGCACACTTACTTAGCACAATTTATACAAAAAAAAGTCGCTATTTTACTTGAAGCGAAATTTCATATTACATAACCACACATAACTTCCCAAGTTATGTTTATCGTATTACTCGTACTCGATCAGGTAGCACTATCGCGAAACTAGGCGCGCAACTTATCAAGTTAGCACGTATGCTTGCATCGTTTTAACTGAGCTCAAAATTTACCTTTTTCTAGATTCCTTTTCAGCTTTTTTAAATGTATGAGATATAATATATTTTTGGCCGCATCTAAATTTTACGTAGCCCATAGTTTAGTGTGTAGAACTTCGAATCTAACTTTATAGATCCAAGTGTAAAGTCCGATGGCAAAGTACACAGTCGTTCGCTTCCTCTATCATTAGGCCTAATCTAAGGCCGTGGGTGATAAAATCATTTTTAGTTAAATAGAACACGTCAGAGCTGGATATAATACGTTCAAACCTCGGCGTCCTTAAAAAAATTGTCCACCTCGTCGACAGTGACACAAACCTTCCAATCACATATGAAGGTGCTTGATGCGTGGAGATAAATAAATTGGCATTTCTGCGGGCCCCCAAGCTCTCCTATATGCATCAAAACCGATGGATACGATTTTGCGGTATATGGAAATCCAACAAGACAAAAAGGATTCAAGAAGACGAACGATATCCGCTGGTATCCACGAGAACAAAGAAAGGGAATTGTCTGGCTGTTTTTGATTTCGCACTTTTTTTGAGGGTCGCTAAAACCGGTAGTTGGTAAACTACGACACGTGTAGCCTTCAGTTCAATACTACACGTCCCAAGCTCTATCTTCCTAAGGTCTGTTTTTAACTATGAGCAGATTTATGCCACTTTGAACGGTACAGCTCCAGTGACCGACTACCGTTACAGACAGATCTTACGGTTTCGGCCTCAGTTCACGCTCTATCCGCATTGTGGGACGGGTCCTTCAATATGAACACTTTTCGCTCTTATAGAAATAAAAATAGCTCAAAAAATGACGAATGGATGAGATCTGCTACCTGTCTGTGGCAACGTTGAACTGTCTTTATCGGGATTTAAAAGATGTGTTTATACGGATCTTGTACGGTCATACTTACCGGTACGTAAAATACTTATTGAACTGTCGCACTCTAATGAATTTGGCTGCCGATTTCACCAAATGAAGTATTTGAATTTTCTATGTTCATTCCTATTAAAATGAACCCGTAGTATTCTTAGATCTATTCAGTGTTACCTGGATTTATAGCCATGTCTTCAGGGCTAAACGAAACTAGTGATTGAGTTTCATTTGAAATAGATATCTGGACAGTGCTTGGCCTGGCCCTATCTACGTTTCCGTAAAGTTACGTCAGAAAGTTCGCTTAAGACGGAAGGCTGCCAATGGTACCGTCCGGTAAGCCTTGTGGTACATCCGGTTCCGAACCTGGACCCTTACGTGTCCTTACGTTTAGTAGTTTAACAAATTCGTTACTAGACCACACGGGTATCTGACGTTGTATGCTCTCGTGTCCGCAGTATCTCTTCCTCAACAAACTTTAGCCCTGTCTGCACCTTCAAATTCATTCCGGTTCAACTTTTACGTAGGCAACGAAAGAGCTAAAAGAAGCTAGCAGTGTTGTTGTGCCGACCTAGATAGCTAAATCTCTGGCTTTGAACTCGAAAAACTACAAGTTTTTGCCTCGTGGTATGGTACCTTCCGCTATTCCGCAAGCGTGTTTTATTTTTATTTTTTTTTTAATCTCACTGACAAATTTTGTATTGATGCTAATCTGGTTTTTAACATTTCTATAAATATTGTATAAAAGGTTTTATTTACGTCCCAGCTTTTCACAGGGCTTCTTTGGGAAGTTTCCACTTGCCCCCCTGGTCGGCTCTTTTTTTCCAAAGACAAATGATGCATGCTGGAGCTTGGATAAATATAGTGAAACGAATATTTGCAAGTGTTACCGGCGAAGTAATCAACGTTAATTCCTGTGACCTTTTCTGAAGTGCCACGGGGAACAAATGTATAGATTAGATACGAACCGAATTTTTTTTTATTTCACATGTTTAAAATGAGTCGTACACATTATACACATTAACATCATCTGATAGCTTTGTTAAACAAACATCCTAAACTATTCCAGCATCACCACTAGATCAGAGTAGTCCATTTGTTAGGAGAGCTATAGTTGTATCGTTGAGGTCCTGCGCTAAAGACGAACGCGCTTATCCGAGCGTTACCCACTCGCGCACCACACTCGGTGCGTGGCAAAGCCAGAGCTTGCCTACGTATCAGAAGGGGGGTCAAATTGATATTGTAAACAAATAACACTTTTTTTCGTCTTCTACTGCTCTATACACGTGTTAACTGACTGTGAACCCCTTCTCACCATGCGAATTTACCAAGTAGGCGAATATCATTATTGTTAATACACACTTATTAACTAGGTTACCTTTGTAAATCTACGATTATTTCAAATTAGAATATTTAATAATGGATAAATTAACATTTTGATCCTTTTTTTTTAAACGCTTACCGTTAAACGAGGACGGTTAAGCGAGCTGAAAATAACGGTAGTGACAATCTGGAATCTTCAACTTTCAATATATGCGATCTTGTTTTTTAACACTTCCGCTATTGAAGCCATCGTTGGAGAAATGAAACGGAACTATTTTGGTATATGGAATATAATAGCATCGGTTGGTACCTAGGTAAAGCTGGTGTAACAATATCGTATGCTTTTCTGCAAGAGGAAAATAGAAGGATTACAATGAAAAATCGGATTGATTGATTGATTGATTAATAACTAACGAATGATTGTAAATTCGGTGAAACAATACATGTAGATTTCACTCCAACAGTTCGAAACGTTATCGTGCTAGGAAGGCTACCCAGAATGGCTCTATCACAGCACTGTTTCCAGGCCAGTTAGGCCTTTTGCCTTAAGGTATCGAATACACATTCAATGCCTTTGGTCAGACCAAAAAGTGATGAGCGATATTTTCCCATATACTAGTGTAATTTTATAACAAACGTTCGACGACTACTCGTGTTCGTCTGGCTTTCATTTCTATAACGTATTCGCTGATAGAGTTGGGACCTTGTTAACAATTAAAAGGTCCTCTTATGCAGATCAGATTTTATGTACTGTCAAAAAAAGCGTGCAATGAAACTTCTAACGACCCTTATATTATTTCTGACTGTAGAGGACGGGTAACATTTCCCTTCCTATGCATTTCATAATGAGGCAATGACCCATGCAAAATTATATTCGTGAGTTACGCGGCTATATACGCGACTCGAATAATTTTCTTGCGGTATGTCTACAGTTCGATCTCTCTCTCTCTCTCTCGATAATTAAGTTGAGAACTTTTCCAACGCCTGCACGTATTTCAGTTAGAATTATTTTGGCAAATACTTTGCCTCTTCGTGTATAACCTACACATGTATCAGGTAGCCTGCTCCTTGAGTGCTCACATACGGGGCACGTGGTAACTAAAAAGACTGCGTCCCATCGTACTGTCTCGGGGCCTCTAGCAGAAGTGGACCTCGTAGTACTTGCTCTTGCTGTATTGTCAAGATTACGCGTCCATCTATATTGCCG
Source organism: Varroa jacobsoni (assembly GCF_002532875.2). Taxonomy (NCBI): domain Eukaryota; kingdom Metazoa; phylum Arthropoda; class Arachnida; order Mesostigmata; family Varroidae; genus Varroa; species Varroa jacobsoni. The sequence goes on from NW_019214482.1 coordinate 125,162, forward strand.
CTGTGTAAATAAGCTAGAGAAATTCTCGGACAGCAAATGAAACAGTTGAGGCAGAATTTTTCCGCAGAGCGGCAGGCGGCTTCAGCAACTGAATAGCCACCGCTCAATTTATCATCGGAGACGTAGAAAGCGTATGACGTACTGCAAGCTCACGTACAAATACAACCATGCCGAATGTGGTTGCCGCCGCGCTATTTCGTGGCGTGCAGCATGCTACTACGTAGAGTAATACATGAAAAATTGTTCGACTCAGAACAAAGTAAAGATTTACCGTGGCGATTCTCAAATAGCCTCGTCCTTTAACATGTCAAAGTCTACGAGCACGCCTTAACCAAAGAGTGAAATTGCCGTTGAAAGCTGATGGTCACTCCAAACAAGCTTCAATGTGTGTGACATCCTCGGGACAAAAGATAATATCTTTGTTGGTCTGTAGGTTCTTCGACGTCGAAGGCAAGCAATGTCACATTTATTTGGTCAACAATCGACCTCTCGATTCGGTCTGTGCACGCTAGGCCTGTTTCTCGCAGGTAACCGCGTCTATCCAGTGGACGGGTTTCGACCAAGTAAAACAAGAAGGGCGCTCGCATGGCTTTCATCCATTCGGAGACTAATAGTAGTCTACTGTCGGTCCAATAAATTTTTTCGCAGGTTCAATCAAGCCTCAGAGCAGATACTTCGGCCCGGCCCGAAGCAAGTTCCATACAGCTTACAATGGCATTCGGTTCAACACGATATCTAACCGTAAAGTTTTCCTCGATAAAGTACATTTTTATCTTAGGCTCACGATGAGCGATTATCGTCCATTCTCGAAACTTCGCATCACTGTGGAACCTAGCTATAAAACGTTGCTAGTTTAATAGCTAGTTGAGCTAGTTGCAATATGCTGGCAGTTCAACCCCATAAACAAGCAGGATTTTTCGTTTCGTCCGAGTCAGAAGAAGAACTTCGTATATATGACGAATCAATTGACTACAGGTTCACGGCACACGCGTCCATATCGACGCATTCCATCGTATTATGAGGAGACGTCATACTATCGGCTTGTAAGATAATCTTCCAAAATCCATAGGGACATATGCGTATGCGAATCCTTATAGCGCAATTGTTCCAGGTAATTGTTCCACTTTCTGAAACATTAATCGATGCCTAAACAGACGTCGATGTGAAACCTCCCCTATATAGTTTCATCGAGGTCTGTATTCATTTTCACGTAAATACTGATTAGGACGACACACCGTTACCATCTTACTTTCAAGATTTACGTGGACCATTTTCATTTCGCTAACTTTGCCTGGAGCTCCGTTGTCGCACCTAATTAATTGGAATTTTGGAACTTTCTAAAAGGCAAGCGTGATCAATCCTCTTTTTACCGATTACATTACCATAGGTCTGGTTACTCTTAGAGTTGTGGGCTTTTTCAGTGTTCAGTGCACGTATTCAGGTTGACGCAGGATTCGCTAGAATCGGAAACTTTCGCAGCCAGCTATTTTTTTTTTTGCATCGCTTACCTGATCGCGACCCGCAGTCCCAATCTTTGACAGCAGATACAAGGTGAGAGTATTTGTTGCGCAGAGGAAAAGAACAAAGTGAAAAATTTGTCATGCAGCGGAATGTCTCGAAATTTTCTTTAGACTTACCCTATTTCGTACCTACGAAAGTTCCTATTTCAAAGCATTCGACAGTTTCGATAATTTTAGGCCAAGGACAGATGCTAGATCTAGCGCGTTAGTTTTATATGCGTCTTTTATTGCATACATCTTTTGTTACCTATCGAATACGTTATTAATTTATTACAGGAAGGTTTTCTGACTAACACATGATGCGTATGTGCAAACGGCGGATCGAAAGTAGTGCCCTTCCGAATTCCGCATTCTGCTGCGGTCTGCGAGCTGACTTAGGCAGCTCAACAACAACTTGGACAAAAGATTCCTGTTATTTCTGTGAATTCAATCATCATAGACTTCTCAAGCGACGTCGTTTTGGGGACAATTTTCAGACAGTAGGATATTTGCGTCCCGAACACGAGAATCTGTTGAGGAAGGACCAGAATAATAGACTTATAAAATGGCATAGCAAGCATGAAAGCAGCTATTAACCTTAGTAATACTACCTTATGTTTTGTTTTTCCCTTATTTCTTATTTTTCGGATTGTTAATGTCTGGTAACAGTTTTGCCGCCGCTAAGTTCTGAACCAATGGGGACAACATGCAAACTGGCTACGGTTGCCGTGGAAACGTACCTAAAAGTGCGCAGCAGCCACGTAGACTATGCTGCCCTTACAACTACACGTATGTGCAACACATATTCGTTGATATGAGTGGCGGTAATAAACTTCGTTCGGCAAAAGTCTTCTCGGGTTCCGAACCGTGCAATCCTAGCTAGCACGACAAACGAGAAGTGCCTTAATACGCAGCATCGTCTCATTACTTGAGCAGTAGCACCGACTTGGTGTATTCTGCATCCCAATAGGGCTTTGTTATGGTCATTTGATGCACTTAAGAACAGAATCTTCGCAAAATCCCTAATCACGAATAGATTTCCGTTAGGCCATGTTCGTTATCAAAAATTAGTACCAATATGATACATACAATCGGTACTCATTTTACGTTACACTAGACAATACTGTAGGTCTGTTCTGATTAAACTAACTGATTGCTTGATTGATATTCCGATCAGCCTAACGTAAATAGGTAATCATCGGCAACTACCCCAGTGCAATTATTTCGCCCCTTTTTGTCCTTTTACAACTATCGCGTCACGTTGTTTTAACATCAACGATTTTCCTTCGCGCTATATCTACTCGAATATTAACTATGGTTTAGCGGCAAATCTGCAACACTGCGGGAACCCTAATGGAAGAAATGATGCTATTTCGCTCAACGCCTTAGCGACCTTTGTCCTGTCGCATTTGCCTTGTCTGAGGACAAGATAAATGGTGTCTCGTTCTTTTTCATTGCAGTATTCCACCAGCCCAACATCGCTGTTACCCCACTAATCGCTTATAATATTTAATCAAATGTTACACCGAATTCCTAATATAAATTAGTATTCAATTGCAAACTGACATCTTCAGACGCGTCCGGTGGCAATTTTTCTGAGACGTTAAATTTGTTATCCAGCTGGTAATTATAACAACTATATCTCCTTGATTTTTTCAGTAACTCGATAATTTTGGTGTCGTTATGGTTTACCCTAGTAGGATCACCCAAATGGCCCGCTAGCCTCGTTACTTAGTCGCAATCAGTGCGTTCGTTGATGTGCTGTATCTGTCCTGCTGGGCGATTAAGTAACTGAGCTCGACCTGAAATGTTTTTGTACAAGCCCGTAGAAAGTTCGTCCAGTTTGCACGTAAAACCAGCCTCCGGCCGTCCGCATGATGCGGGACCTGAGCGAGGACAGGCTCCGAGCTCTTTCTCTAAGTTATTCCCGTTCTCTTTACCACCAGGAAAAATACATGATTCTGATCGACTATGAACTAGTTTGCAAATTGTCTAAATCAGCTTCGTCGAGGCTACAGGAAAAAGAAGTCACGTACTAGGGAAAAGGTATTCGCACAGTGAGATAATTATTTTGTAAAAATCATAATTTCAACGCTGAGTAGTGAAGATACGAAAAATCGGATATTACACCCTAAATTCATAGTTGTGCTGCTTTTTTTTGGGCGAGGGGGGAGAGTAAGAACAAAACATGTTTTTAATATAGCCTTAGTACAATTTTTCAACGGTTGTTGGGCATATTACAAGAAAAATGATCGAGTTCTCCAAATGAACATTCCAAATAGGGGAAAAACTTTCCCATTTGTATCTGATAGCCCAAAATATCTGTATAATTAGTCATGGGCGCAGCTCGTCTGTTACACCAACACACTTTTTTAATATCTAGATGATAACAGCCTTTATAACGGGTTGCGGTTTTTGCACCAACAATATTGCAATAAAATTATTACTGCACTACAAGGCAAAGTGTTAATTAACTTATTAATAAAATGCATTTAGAACTAAAATTAAATGACAAACGAGTAACGAAGCTCCATGTAGAAACTGTTCAATCGAAGCCCCTCCAAAAACTGACATTCATTGCCATATATTCGAAAAGCAGCAGTCACCTTCAATTTGGGGGAATTACTAGAAGTGCGGACGCTGATTATGACTTAACGCTAGACTCTTGTGCATGTTTTGTTGATTTCTATGCTGAATTCGTATACTGTCTATTCACTGTGAAAATTGCTCCGTAAAACAGCCTGGTGTGAGGCTACTGTCAATCAGTTTAGAAGAGTAAGAGCGTATAATAGTGTTAAGCTAGTAGTGTGACTGACTAGGTTGGTATTAAATGGAGTCGATAGTTCATACAGAGGGAACACCTGCCCACGCTCTATCAGCTATTGGCTAGATACCGAGAAGTTTTTTCTTTCGAGAAGAGAAAAAAAGAAACTAATATTTCTCCCCCTTATAATTCTATGAGAAAATTTCAAAGCATGTGCTATTCCTAATAAAAAAGAACGGCTTTATCAGGCGTCTTAAGATGATTTGAGGGAATAGCCTTCACCGTTTGAACAGTTGAAAAGTGTTTTCGATAAGTCTCCCATGTTTGGTATTATTTCAAGCATGAGCATTTTTTAAAAAATAATATACATACTGCCAAAAATGGTCAAGATACGATGAATAGCTGCATCTGACTTCAGCTGGCTCTCAACTGATTTTTTCAATTTTGGCGCGTCAACTGGTGACCGGCAGTAGCGAATTTCGAGCACTGGATTGTTTTTGAGTTCAATTGATTAAAATGGAACTTATTGTTCTATAAGTTGCCTATAATCGAATCTTAGAATAGTGTGCACTGAATGGGATTATATCGATTTTGTGTGAGTACGGGTGCCACAGCTATGGCTGTTACAATTACTATTAATACGATAAGTACAATTGGATCATTGCGTTAATGTCCTATTGGTTAGTATTTGAAATCCTTTTTTATTGACTGTCGTCTTGTGGTTTGCTAATGTTACTCGAATAGAACGTTTGTGTTATTTGTTATTATTTGTACTAGCAGATAAAAAAAAAGTCTATACTCGATAGTAATGGCTATTATTAAATTCTCATGTATACACATAGATTGTGGTGCAGTGTGTATCATTATGTATGTACATACATACATACACGTTACGCTAGGGGAACAACAAGTGCTCCTTTATCAAAGCTGCTTTTCATGAAATTATTTTTATGAAATATTCTATAAAAATATTAACCAACTTCATTACTGTCTTCTAAACACTCGTTTAACAACTATGGTACAACAGCCAAAGTATGCCATAGTATTTTTGTATTTATTTTGGGTATTTTACGGCCGAAGCACTTACTGAATCTAAAGATCGCACTGCTCATTTAAGTGGTAAATATCAATCAAAGTTAGAGTCGGTTGAAACTAACGTTAGAGACTTCTTATGCGTAGACAATAGGAAAAACTCCCGGTATAATACAAAAATGAATCATTTTTTTGTCGAAGCCGTTCTGCTTATCAATATGGTTCCCTTATAAATTTATACACCTACTTTCTACTTTCATCTCGTTAATTGGTCCAGGTAACGGTTGGCATCATACGTTTACGAATGTAGTGACTTCCTCACTTGATGAAAATCTCTGTCCTCCAAATAAAACCATGACCTTAGGAAAGGAAAGGAGTCCCTGGAAGCCGCATCTGATGAATACGGTGGGTAATCAATCAACTACTTCAATTCGGAAAGATAACAACCGTTGAAATATGGAACTATTAAATGAAATTTTGTACTTTGGCGTCTTTAAACAAAGCCTTGGTGATTAACGGAATGCATGAATATGACTTTATTTCAAAGGGCCCTTAGGACGTTTCTATCGGTAACACTTGAGAGCCCCTTCGAATCCATGTTTAATGCGTGGTACTGTTACCCTTTCAGATAAATAAACTCACTTCAACTGAATCATTTTGTTCCTACTTCTGATTCCATTACGTTTATTGTTCATTCTATTTCAAGCCCTTTTTTCATGTGTTCTTCGGAGATGTATTGGAAAGTTGCCTGCGTGAGTGACCACATCCGAAGACTATGGGTCATTTATTTCGAATGGCATGTTCTTCCATTCCGTCATCTTGGCTATCCGAAATAAGGACCAGCTGTGAGATGTTGGCCCCCATGGTTCCGCCGGGATCGCTTAACCGATGAGGCATCCATTTTCGATATTGCCATTGCGTGAGTAGGGTATAGAGTTGTGCCTGTCGTAAACATCGGTACCGAAACCGGATCTGCCGGAAAATCGCAGCCTACATGCTGGTAACAGTCATCTCCCAGTTCATTGGGACAGAAGCAGGAACAACGTACGATTGGAGGCGAACTGACGCACAGGTGCGGACACGGTCGACCACGAGGTTGTTTTGAGGCATAGAGCATTGAATTTGTACCTTCGAGTGGAAGTGAGTGTTTGCCATTGCGGCTTATGGCAAATAGAGTACCGGCTTGATCTCCAAGCACTGCGAAGTCGATGAACATATCTGCGAGAGAAAGCGATTTCTAATTGGTATTTGTTGTATCTTCCGAATGATAATGCTATTGTCCTTAACGTCGAACGCAAGCGACATCCACGAAGACTCGACGCAAATGATTTCCATCGAGTCCAGCCCTCTAGACTTGCTGCTTGTGCATGAACAGCATCCATCCATTTAAGTTGCTTATGGTGTCGTGGAAAGAGAGAAGCATCTGAACGTGTTTGTCATTTAGCTTTGATACCATTACACCAGCTGTATCCGTCCAGTAAATCATTTCGTAAAGCCGGTCAATTTGTGCCATAGATATTTGCCCACGGTTAGAAATTATTTCAACGCATATTCCATTATTTAGATCAACATAGTGTACAGCTGTATAGTTTTCATTATATTACTATCGAAGCTGAAACTTCACGTTGAATAGGTAGGTAAACAAAGTCAACGCTATCTTTGGTGAGGTTCAATTTTGCTAGGTAAACCTTATGACAGGGCACGCGGAAGGGGAGGGAATACCAGAAAACGCAAAAACAAATGTAATAATAGGAGTAATAAATAAAGAGGAATAAAGGCTTGGAATAATATGTATTCATATTATCGACTTGGAAGAATATGTAGTGGTGGTCACTACCATTTTCTTCTTCGTTCAAGATTCTCCATCCTGCTGTAAAGGCTGCTGCTTCGTTGTTTACTAATGTGATGTCTATGTATGATGGGTAACCACTGTGTTCACAAGTAGGAGCCTCTCCATCATTAAGCACCGCCAGTCCCTCTGCTGCCAACCGCTCTAGGGTCGTTAGTCCTCTTCTGTCGTTACTTCTGCTGCCCCATATTACATTCTTTGAGTTAAAATATCCTGTGACAATAATCTTTTTCCTATTATCATGTCGTTTTACACTTTGTCCTAGTTCTCCAAGGAATTTTTTAAATTCTTCTATTGATCTATTGGGCGAAAAGTAACATGTGTAGAATACTGCTACGTTTTCGATCTCCCCCCATATGAAACCATTTCCTGCTCCTTTTCTTCGTATTACTACGTTTCTCATGCCGTTCTAGTATATAGCAGTATCCTTTTTATCGTCCATCACTACAATTTCTTTAGCACTGGCTATTCTTTTCTAGTTGAGTTCTGATAATTGACAAAGGCGTATGCCGTATTTCTGGATTGTGATTTCCAGTAAGTCATGGGCAGCAGACGAGCGATTGAGGTTGATCTGTATTAGTTTGAACTCTATTTTGCTAATATTCTTCTATTCCTCTCTTTGCTGTTTGCTTTTGTATCCTTAGTTCCTCAGTGGTCCGTTTAGCAGTCTTTTTTGCTGATGGTGTTATGAAATTTTCCTCGTCTGTCGTTGGTCTTTTTGTCCTCTTTTCCCTCTTCTTTGTTTCTTCTTCTCTTTCTTTCGCTACATTTTATTGTTCCCTCTTGTCTTTATCTCTTCTTCTCCTGTGGAAAAAGGGGACAGGGTTTTATTGCTATCTTAATGTTGAGCTTTCGTTTGACCTGGTCCACTAGAGTTCGATACCTAGGGCACAACGTTGATGTAGCTCTGTGGCCCTCCATATCGCATTCGTAGCAAAAGGGAATCACTCTTTCGCACTTATTTGCCGTATGTCCCGTGATCCCACAGTGGTAGCATCTTTTTCCTTCCACTTTGGCTTTTTCGGTACATTCGTGGGCTCTATGCCCTACTTTCTGGCATCTGAAACAGTTTTGTAATTTAACCCATTCCCTTATCTTGCATCTGTAGGGCCCCATCTGTATTACTCTTTTTTCTTTTATACTTTTTACCAGAGCTGTTGGTATTTGTATCAGTGAATACCAACTGCTTCTAGACTGACGAGGGTTTCCGGCTGTTATTTCCGTGCTTGCTGGTAATCCCAGCGCTATTTTGATGTTGTTCGCTATCTTTCTACCCGTAACCAAGGGATCTACATCCCATATAGCCAACGTGTGCTGATTTGTCTTCATGCTTACATCTAGCTTCATGCCCTCCTCATTTTTAAGGATGCTGGCGATTTTTATGGCTTCATCTTTTATATTTCCCTGTACCCTCAGCAGAACGTCTCCTCCTGCCCCTTGGGAGACTCCTATTTTACCATCTATTTTTGTATGTCCTAATTTCGTGCGAACTCCCGTCAGCGCCTCACTGTAGGATCTGTTTTCTCCTGCCGTGATCCTTATTGTTGTGGTCTCTTCGTAGCGTCTTTCTCTTGTTATCGATTTTTCAATTTCCTTCTTTTCCGTATTTGTGTATTGTCCTGTTGTTCTCTGCATATATTAATATCGCACCCAAAATATCTGCCATACACTTCAAGTAGTTTTCTGGTGTTCTCGGTATCAGCTTGGTCGGTTATCTTGATTACTGGTGTTGTTTGTCCTTAAGGGTTCGTCCTTAAGGGTTTTGACTACTTTCTTGATCATTTTTGTTAGGCCCTCTTCTGTCTCCTCTTTATTTATTACTCCTATTATTATATTTGTTTTTGCGTTTTCTGGTATTCCTTCCCCTTCCACGTGCCCTGTCATGAGGTTGAAGGAGCTGCTACTCGTGATTAATGCGACACTACCCGCTGTCAGTTTCCCTACTTCCTTAGCTCCATTAATTTGGGCATCAAGTTGTTTAAGTAGCTTTTGATCCTTCTCGAGGCCTTTTTCAATTATCATCGCCCTTGTGTCCTTAATGGCCAGTATATTTTCCTTTATTATTGTAACCCGCTTAAACACTTTCTGGGGCCATGTCCTCCTAGTCTTCTTTTGTTTTGACTGCGGTTAGTTCCGCTTCTATCTCTTCCTCTATCCTTGTATTTTCGATCCCTTCTAGGCGTTCCTTTTCAATCTTCTGTTTGCATCTGTTACAAAAGATGTCTTCTTTATTTTCCTTGTGTGTTTCCTTTTCCTCGTTCTCTTTTTTTCCATTTTGAATTTTCTGTGGTTCTAGTTCCAGTATCGTGTCCTTTTGCTCCTCTAGACTATTTCTTCGTTCAAGTTCAGCCTTTTTTCTTAGTCTCTCGGTTCTTATCAAGGTTCTAATCGCTCTGGATAATTGTCTTGGATTTTCCTTGATGTCACTTTGTTTTTTGCATAGAATTTCTAAGACTCCTGAGAGCTTTTTGACTGTACCTATGGCTTCGTCCACACTTTTGGATTCTGTTCGTACTTCTTCTTTATTTTCTTTTCGTCTCTTATCTGTTGGACTTATATCCTCCGTATTATTTACCGAAACTATTTCTTCCGTAGTTCTTTTCCTTGTCCCAACCTGTTCCTATGTTTTACTTCAGGGTTAACCCTTCGTAGCTTATATGCATCTCTTGCTCATATCCAGTCCTACATGCCTGTTGTTGGGTCTCCCCTAGGTGGCCTTTTAGTAATTGTCCTTCTTGTGTTCCTATGACGTCTTTGTCATCTACTTGTCTTGACCCCGTAGGCATTCCTTCGTGCAGGGAAAATTCTTCCTTTAGGTCTCTCCCTTCTTCTCTTCTTCCTTGTTTTCTTTCTTCATATGTCTCTTCTTTTCTTCCAGGGTTGGGGACCCCTCTCGCCAGTGGCACAGTGATACCGGCATTTATTTTAATCTTATATTCCATTTTGATTTCTGTTTATCTTGTTCTTTTGTGGGTCGAAAGACAGCATCGGTTGTTCGGACCGTTAGCTTTCCAACATTTATCGAGGGACAGGTTTTCATACGTGTGGCCTCAGCAACGCCCCCTAAATATTGCTGCAGAGCCCCTTCCGGTTGTCATCCGGCACTACAACAATAACGGGATTTTCGGTCAGTTGATGGGGCAGTCAGGTGGTGTTGACTAAACGCCCGGGCCCCTGTACTACCTGCCAGCCCGTCAGTGCCCCATGGTTCTAGAGCGGTACCCTCACGTTTGTCCCTGTCCAGCGACTTGTCTTATTTCCTCCGGCTCCCCCGAATCTGGCGCTTTCTATCGTTGCCCCCCTACTCTCCGCGTCGTTGAAGCCCTCTGAGTTGGCTTTCCTCCGCCGCTAGAGTCCTCAGGGCCCATCGTTTCTATTTCGCAGTAGATATGTGAGAGAACAATGAGTACTTCCCTGGGGGCTGGTTTTGGTCCGCACCGGGTATACTTTCCCGGTACCTATCGTATCTGATAGGCCTTCCCCTATCCGCCACCTGGAGACGCGCCCTTCCGATCATTGATTATTTCCTGCTTCTTTCAAGGACCGGACCTCCGGGGGACAGTTTTACCTTTTTTTTTTTGGAGGTTAAGGGCAAATGCATTATGCAGACCGGACATCATTCACTGTGCTTTGTCCGGTACTGTGGGACTCTCACCCACTAAACCCTCGACCCCTTTATCAGCTTGGGCCATGGTTCGGGATATGTTTGATATTACTTCGAAACCATGACTTGCAGGAACGGTCATTTCATCATCCTTTCCTTTGAGCCGATCCAGTCCATCCTCCATTCTGGCTTTCCTCTTGACCAGAAACTCTAGGTCTCGAGGGGACCGTACTCCCTGTACTTCTGCTAATTCCAGTTGTTGTGCATCGGGCCCATGAAGAAGAGTATCTTCCACTCCGTCCTTCATGCCCGACTCGCATAGCACACAGATGTCCACTTGCGTTTTGCCAATCTTTGTCATGTATGTCTGGAACTGTTCATGACCCGACAAGACTTGGCAGGATTAGTATGTTAGCTCTCCCTGGCTACCACGAATCCATTTACTGACATCTGGTATTAGATGTCGGGTCCAACTACCCGGAGATTCTCCCCCTCCGTAAGTGCGTGGATTTTCCCATTGCTGCTGCCATTTGTTCATTGTATCCTTACGTGCCCTTATGTTGTCGGTGGATTCATCTCTTTGTCTTCGTTCAGCTCTTTCTATGGCAAGCAAGTCCCAGGGGATCATTTTGGCCAGTACTAGGAGTGCTTCGGTTGACACAGTTCTGTACGCTCTGGCCACTCGTATTACTACAATTCTTTGTGCAGCCAGCAGTATATCTCGGTTGACTTTTGCCCTCAGCGCCATTTCTGCCCATACAGGAGCTGCATATAGCGCTGTAGCCTCAGCTACTGAGGCCAGCAGTCTTCGGCTGCCCTCAGAGGCTCCTCCCACTCTGGTCAGTATTCTCGACAAGTTGAGGGTTGTTCTGTCTGCTTTTTTAGCTACATGTTTAATATGCTCCCTTCCAGTCATTGCAGTGTCAATTATTATTCCAAGGTATTATCGGAATGATATGAAATAAAAATAAAGGAAATAAAGAGGGCCTAACAAAAATGATCAAGAGAGTAGTCAAAACCCTTAAGGGTGAAAAAGGACAAACAACACCAATAATAAAGATAGATAACAAGAGGAAGACGCAACGAAGAGATCACAACAATAAGGATAAAAACAGGAGAAAACAGATCCTACAGCGAGGTGCTGACGGGAGTCCGCACGAAATTAGGACCCACAAAAATAGATGGTAAAATAGGAGTCTCCCAAGGAGCAGGAGGAGACGTTGTCCTCAGGGTACAGGGAAATATAAAAGACGAAGCCACAAAAATCGCCAGCATCCTTAAAAATGAGGAGGGCATGAAACTAGATGTAAGCATGAAGACAAATCAACACACGTTGGCCATATGGGATGTAGATCCCTTGGTTACGGGTAGAAAGATAGCGAACGACATCAAAATAGCGCTGGGATTACCAGCAGGCACGGAAATAACAGCCGGAAACCCTCGTCAGTCTAGAAGCAGTTGGTATTCACTGATACAAATACCAACAGCTCTGGTAAAAAGTATAAAAGAAAGAAGAGTAATACAGATGGGGCCCTACAGATGCAAGATAAGGGAATGGGTCAAATTACAAAACTGTTTCAGATGCCAGAAAGTCGGGCATAGAGCCCACGAATGTACCGAAAAAGCCAAAGTGGAAGGAAAAAGATGCTACCGCTGTGGGATCACGGGACATACGGCAAATAAGTGCGAAAGAGTGATTCCCTTTTGCTACGAATGCGATATGGAGGGCCACAGAGCTACATCAATGTTGTGCCCTAGGTATCGAACTCTAGTGGACCAGGTCAAACGAAAGCTCAACATTAAGATAGCAACAAAACCCTGTCCCCCTTTCTCCACAGGAGAAGAAGAGATAAAGACAAGAGAGAACAATAAAATGTAGCGAAAGAAAGAGAAGAAGAAACAAAGAAGAGGGAAAAGAGGACAAAAAGACCAACGACAGACGAGGAAAATTTTATAACACCATCAGCAAAGAAGACTGCTAAACGGCCCACTGAAAAACTAAGGGTACAAAAGCAAACAGCAAAGAGAGGAATAGAAGAATATTAGCAAAATAGAGTTCAGACTAATACAGATCAACCTCAATCGCTCGTCTGCTGCCCATGACTTACTGGAAATCACAATCCAGAAATACGGCATACACCTTTGTCTATTATCAGAACTGAACTACAAAAGAATAGCCAGTGCTAAAGAAATTGGAGTGACGGAAGATAAAAAGGATACTGCTATATACTGGAACCGCGTGAGGAACGTAGTAATACGAAGAAAAGGAACAGGAAATGGTTTCATATGGGCGGAGATCGAAAACGTAGCAGTATTCTGCACATGTTACTTTTCGCCCAATAGATCAATAGAAGAATTTAAAAAATTCTTTGGAGAACTAGGACAAAGTGTAAAACGACATGATAATAGGAAAAAGATTATTGTCACAGGATATTTTAACTCAAAGAATGTAGTATGGGGCAGCAGAAGTAACGACCGAAGAGGAATAGCGACCCTGGAGTGGATGGCAACAGAGGGACTGGCAGTGCTTAATGATGGAGGGGCTCCTACTTGTGAAGACAGTGGTTACCCATCACACATAGACATCACATTAGTAAACAACGAGGCTGCAGCCTTCACAACAGGGTGGAGAGTTTTGGACGAAGAAAAAAGTGGTAGTGATCACCACTACATATTTTTCCAAGTCGAGCAAACAAGACCACCGGAAGGAACACAGAGAAAGACAAGAAGATGGCAAGCAAGGAAATTAGATCTCCCAATACTGCGAAGAGAATTAGACAGAAAGTGCGAGCAAATCATGGTAAGCGAAACGGGAACTGGAAGGATACAGATAGAAGCGCAACAACTCAGTCAGCTTCTGATTGATGCATGTACGAAAGTTGATCAGCAACCGCCCATAGATCGACACCACCACCGCCCAAAACACTGGTGGAATAAGGAAATCGCAGATCTCAGGAAAATATGCGTGAGGAAAAGGCGTACATAGACAAGAACAAGAAGCTGGCAGAGACGCACGAACAATCTTCAACCGGAAACAGAAAAAAGAGCGACACAACAACTCCGGGAATACCAGGAAGCCCGAAATAAACTAAGACAAAGTATACGACATAGTGAGGAAAAATCCTGGAAAAAACTCATAGAAGGATTGACCGAGACGTTTTCGGACTCTCTTATCAAATAGTAAGGGACAAAATGAAGAAAAAATCGCCACCAATCCCCCCAGACATAGTGATGAAAGGGGTAAGGAACCTATTCCCTATGCAACCAAGGAGGTATGAAACAACGATTGAGGTAGACGAAAGAGATATCCCCGAAGTAACTCTGGAAGAAATAACAGAAGCACGAAACAAAATAGCAGCAGGGAAAGCACCAGAGCCCGACGGAGTCCCACCGGAAGTAGTCAAGACGTTGATCAAAAGATGGCCAAGGATATTACAAAAATATGCGAACGACATACTGCGGAGAGAAAAATTCCCGGATATATGGAAGGAAGCAAACTTAGTTCTGATTCGTTCATTTCGACCAATCTGCCTTCTAAGTACAGCAGCAAAAGCTATTGCAAGCATAATAGTGAATAGACTGAACAAGGAGATTGAAGATAAAGAGGCACTGTCGGAGACGCAATACGGCTTTAGGAAACACCGTTCTACGATGACAGCTGTGGACAGGGCCCTCGGGCTAGCGAGGGAAGAGATGAGAAGCACACTAAAGACCCGGAACTTCGTGCTGCTAATCCTACTGGATGTTAGAAATGCTTTTAATAGCATGAACTGGGGAAAATTAATGGAAGCACTGGAAGAAAAGAATATCGCTAAGCATCTACGCAGGATCATCAGTTCATACTTAGAGAACAGAATACTAATAGCGGATGGGATAAGATATATGGTCGCAGCAGGAGCACCACAGGGCTCGGTCCTCGGTCCAATACTATGGAATCTAGCTTACGATGGGGTTCTGCAAAAAACGGGACTGCCGGAGGGGGTAGAGACCATAGCATATGCAGATGACCTAGCTCTCATAATCAGAGCCCAGACAGAGGTGGAACTAGAGAACAAAGCTAACGACTCCTTCCAGATCACAGAACGGTGGATGGAAGAACATTATCTACGGCTAGCCGCGGAAAAGACAGAAGCATTATACCTAACTGGGAAAAAGAAGACCACAGATATAGAAATATCTCTGGGTAATACTCAAATTAACATTTAGAAAAGGGCGAAATACCCTGGAGTAATAATTGACACTGCAATGACTGGAAGGAAGCATATTAAACATGCAGCTAAAAAGGCAGAAAGAGCAGCCCTTAATTTGTCGAGAATACTGCCCAGAATGGGAGGAGCCTCTGAGCGTAGCCGAAGACTGCTGGCCTCAGTAGCTGAGACTAGAGCGCTATATGCAGCTCCTGTATGGGCAGAAATGGCGCTGAGGGCAAAAGTCAACCGAGATATACTGCTGGCTGCACAAAGAATTGTAGTAATACGAGTGGCCAGAGCGTACAGAACTGTGTCAACCGAAGCGCTCCTAGTACTGGCCAAAATGATCCCCTGGGACTTGCTTGCCATAGAAAGAGCTGAACGAAGACAAAGAGATGAATCCACCGACAACATAAGGGCACGTAAGGATACAATGAACAAATGGCAGCAGCAATGGGAAAATCCACGCACTTACGGAGGGGGAGAATCTCCGGGTAGTTGGACCCGACATCTAATACCAGATGTCAGGAAATGGATTCGCGGCAGCCAGGGAGAGCTAACATACTACTCCTGCCAAGTCTTGTCGGGTCATGGACAGTTCCAGACATACGTGACAAAAATCGGCAAAACGCAAGTGGACATCTGTGTGCTCTGCGTTTCGGGCATGAAGGACGGAGTAGAACATACTCTTCTTCACTGCCAGGCACTTAGAGCGGTCAGAGATAAACAGGTACACAGAGAAGTAACAACAAAGGGCAGTACCAAGGAGATGGTGGATATGATGACAAAGGACAGGACGAACTGGGCCAAAGTTACGGCTTTCTTTGACGATATTATGAAAAGAAAAGAACAACTAGAAAGGATGAGACGTAAGAGAATAGTGGAAGGGCAGACCCGAAACAATCATGGGTCGGACGCACAACACCTGAAATTAACAGAAGTACAGGGAGTACGATCCCCCTCTAGACCTAGAGTTTCTGGTCAAGAGGAAAGCCAGAATGGAGGATGGACTGGAACGGGTCAAAGGGAAGGATGATGAAATGACCGTTCCTGCAAGTCATGGTTTCATATCCCGAACCATGACCCAAGCTGATAAAGGGGTCCAGAGTTTAGTGGGTGAGAGTCCCACAGTACCGGACAAGATACAATCCAGTGATGTCCGGTCTGCATAATGCATTTGCCTCTAACCTCCAAAAAAAAAAGGTAAAATTATCCACCATTAGAGACCAGAAGTCGTTAATGTAGCCAGCTTTGCATCTACAATCAAAAGAGCCTTATCTATTTCGGCAAATAAAGTGTCACGTGTGTGAACCTTAGGAGCGTTTGTTAATATCAACACAGCCAATTTTTTCGTAACCAGATGCGAGGGTAATGGATATTTCTCGAAAGCCATTAGGGCAAACGCAAGCAAAGCCGGGCTTATTTTGGACGTTCTGGGCAATCGTTTCGACCGTGGCGCATTCGTCGATGCCCTCTGTTACTACCACTATAAATGCAGCCTTCGGCGGAACAACATGTTCCTCGTATGTACTCTTGTTGAGGTCCGCAACTCAGTTCGGACCATTGATTGTTCGAACGACAAACATTCATTTTCAGGCCATCTCTAAGGGTCAGCTCCATTGTTGAAACGCCTTCAACATTTAAACACTTGCAGTTATAGGGACCTTCTAGGTTAAAGGATTCCGCTTCGCCAATAACTTAGTGCATAAAGAAATATTAAATTACAGATTTAAAAAAATTAGCAAGCTAACTTTCACAATGTTAAAACTGTGATTTTGCGGAAAACGTTACGTATAAAGTCGTATGTGTGTTGACTGCCGAGGATTGTATCAGTAATTATTTTTATTATGACCATAGTTACCGGCACTAACGATTATTAACGAACTTTTATAATGGCTTCATAATGGATCTCCGTTTGTAAAGCTATTCTGTAAAAACTCGTGCAGTCCTCAGTTACACAGACAATTCCATCAATAGAGGCGGATTGCTCCGATGAGGAAAGCCTCAATGGTTTTCGCATCCATAGCAACGAATTCCTACGAGAAAAAAACATTGTATTGAATCTGACTAAGTGACCGAACTGATATGTTCAGAAAATGATACCTTTCGCATAGATTTGATGTTTGACACTCATCGCGGTCGATACATATCTAATTCCGAAGCCTGTCTCAGGGCGAATGCAGCCGGCTTCCCTCGTCATCAAGATTTCGGCACAGGAATGGTAAAGGACACGTCCTCTCTTCACAATAGTCTTTTATCACGCAGGAATAACCCTGTGTAACGTCATCAGTAGAATAATGTCATTAATAATATTTGTTACACAGAATGCACGAACGCATGGTTATAAGGCTGGATGATTGGTAACAATATATTCTCTTAGAACCCCTCATACGATCATTAAAATTCCTGTTTATCTATTCAGTTGATTTGCTCATCCGCTACTATTCATACATACCCATCTAGACATAGTTTAAAGAATTGGCCTATATATATATATATATATATACACTATCCTCTTTATTTTGAGAATATAGATGGAACCGCGTACCTTATCTGTTTATCGAAGCATTTTCTCTAAGGCTCTATGGATTAATAACACAATCACTCCCAACTGTTATAGGAGAAACAATTTCTATTGTTAATATGGAACAGGCATGAAAGCAATTCACTCCCTCGCCCCATAGCATGATGTACTTGCTACGCCTGTCGCCGCCTTCTTCGTAGCGCAGGGCTTTACAAAAAAACTAAAGACATTTTAATGTTCCACGAAATGTTCCCTGAAAGGATATTATTTGTGCGTAACGAAAGTAATAAAGACCTTATAGTCTACCGGAAGAATTAGACCATTAGTTTCATTTATGGCTACAAGAACAGTTTTGGGGGTCCTTTGGTTCCCTTTCCGTGAGACAGGAGGATATAATTGTCCGAGCAATTACATTCATAAGATCGATCTTTATTTTTACAAGTTCTGGGTGATTCGTACGTGTCTCTGCATTCATCGATGTCGTCACAGACTTTGGTCCGCTTATTATAGATATAACCTAGATGAATACATCTACATGTGAACGACCCTGTTGATAGCAACGGCAAAGTATTAAAATGGAAAAGGTCATTAGGATCTACCTAGGGTGAGAGGTTACTGTATTCAAGCCGCATATGGTATGATAATACTTGAATGCCG
This sequence comes from Varroa jacobsoni, assembly GCF_002532875.2. Taxonomy (NCBI): domain Eukaryota; kingdom Metazoa; phylum Arthropoda; class Arachnida; order Mesostigmata; family Varroidae; genus Varroa; species Varroa jacobsoni. The sequence continues at coordinate 143,281 of NW_019214482.1, forward strand.
GTTTCAGGCTTAACGCTCTCATAAGCGCATTATATACCTCGCGACCCTTTGTACATCTAGATAAATTACAACGGTGAGATTTGCTCGATTAAAACTAAAAGACGCAAAAGTCAATACATTTTGTTTATCTGTATCTCTGGGGGTTAACTTTTGCATAATATTGGGGTTTACAGACTTTTGGCCTTCATTTCATCGGTTACAAAAAGGCAAACAGCTGAGATGTTTGTTTGACAATAGTCTTTACAAATATATTAATAGCACATATCTATACCAGTCCAGGTTTGAGCTAATTTAGGCTAGTCGCTATTTTTGATAAATGTTAAACAGTTATAATCTGTAGAGTAGTATATCCTGTCAGTTTATAAATACTTAAAGAATGAATCGAATTTCTATTAATTTGGCAGTCTTTCAGTGAGTTTACTGGGAACACACATCCAAGAGATTGCATTGTTTACCTTCTACCAGAATATAGGTACTTGTAGCCCTAAAATGAAACTAACCTATAGATCAACTGGTCTGTTTTTTCTATACGATATGAAACCAAGTTTAGAGACATTTAGAAAAACTGACTGATTCAAAGGACACCTATGTGTAGAGAGCATGTGAACTCTACACTCAGAAAAAAACAATTATATCCAACGAAAAATTCCAAATTCAAAGTGAAATGCAGATTAGTATTAACGTAAATTTGATCATCTTCGTAAGTGCGCGATTCCGTTAAACACTCGTCAATCAGGCATCCAGGGCAGGCATCTAGATGCCCCCTATGTCTCCGCTGGATTTCAATTTATCTACGCGTTTTTTACCTAATGTTGGATGCTGATATCCCCCATGCGTAGTTTGGACCGCAGTGACAGATTACAAATACAAAACTCACAGCAAAGGCTTGAATGTTTGAACACTGAAAGAGATCAGAGAGACTAGTCTTCGGAAAAACATAAAGTAATACGAACGGCTCAAAATATTTATATCTCTATGAGATAAATACTCTATGAGAATAAAAATATTCGTAACCATACACGTTATCTGGTATGACACTTTAGGTAGAATACTAAAAATATTTTTCAACTTACACCTAAATATCTTTGACAAATAAAAATCGTTTTTATTATTCTCGTCGTACTACCTTTTTAACCGTACGATGTAGTTACTAACATGTTCAAGTTCATAAGACAGCTGAGTAACATTCGCAGAAATTTCCGTCAATTTTACTTCTGCAGTCGTCGTATTCGTCACAGACGTCACTATGCCAAATTCATGTCGTTAAAAGAAACTAAGACAATCTATCTCGTGCGAAGCATATCGGCCTGATGCAGACACAATTCTTATGCCAAAAACCGTGACAAGAAATAAAATTGTTTCGACTGCCCAGACAACCATACTGAGGCCTAGTAGCGGTCTTTTGTACTGGGAGAACCTCTTATGTTTCGAGTTCAACCAATGCGAAGGCGTCCGGTATATCGCCGTTAGACACCGCATCAGACGGCTGGCTGACCGGCTCACAGCACAAAACGAAGTATGTTTGCCTGCCTGCCTGCCTGCCTGCCTGCCTG